>NC_050534.1:1625261-1626583 GCF_002922805.2 Oryzias melastigma
ACACACACACCCAGCGTGCGTACATAGCGCACTTCCATACCCTTAATGTGCGCGCCAGCAATATCGCAGAAGCACCCCCACCTTGCGGCGACTGTGCATATCCCCATCCTTCCGCGTGCGCCTTTACGCACAGCACATCTCCGTCAGAAAAAGTCAGAAGGGAAAAAGAGTCACGAAGGTGCATCGTCATCTGTCATCCATGACTGTTGTCACGGTAGATTGGGATTAGATTAGATCGTTTTGGGTGGCGCAGAATGTTAACAAGTGAAGCGGATGGATCCGGAATGAGACGGCCCGGGAACGAGAATAAGAGTGACCGCAGCTTCTGTCATGTGTGATACGGTGAAAACCGGCCGCTCAGCTGATCTCTCCCGCCGGAGCGGTGCTCCGCCTCCAACTCTTTTACCGGAACCGGAGCGTTCCGGCTTGCTTTCACCCCTGGTGACAAGTCTGATCCAGCTGGACTTCAGGTCTGCACATAGAAGGGGGCGTGTCTAACGACTCCGTTGTTCGCCTCTCATTACAGCGGCAGGCGGGACTTTTGCGGATAAATGGTGAGTTTCCGCGATTCTTTGACAATGGTAGTTGGTGTAGTAAACTCGTGTCGGACCCCATAACATAATAAAATAATAATCTGATTCCTCCATCTGGGATTTGTAATAGCAGACAGCTTCATTGGCTCTACCGCTCCACCGCGGGCGCTCTGCTCTGTCTTGCAGCCGTCAGATCAAATTTAATCTTCACCCTTTTATTGAATTCAAAGATTAATTTCGATTGATCCGTACGAAACTTTGACGTCCAACTTATAACAGCAGCATTAAAAAGACCTTTTAAAAAATTTTAATAAATAAATATAACTTCCACCAAGTGGTAGGAACCCGCATTCTGGTCCCGCAGCCCTCGCGGCCCACAGGTTCAGGACATAATTTTTTCGGAGGCCACTAGATGGCGCTCAAAGACCAGGATTGGGGCGCGGCCCCATGGTTAAGAATAACTGGTTTAAAGCTTAGCCCTGATTGGCCAGTTTAAGCTGGCTCCTGATTGGCCGGTTTAAAGGTGACCCCTGATTGGTCGGTTGTAAGTTGGCTCCTGATTGGTTGGTTTAAAGCTGGCTCCTGATTGGCTGGTTTAAAGCTGGCTCCTGATTGGTCGGTTGTAAGATGGCTCCTGATTGGCCGATTTAAAGCTGGCTCCTGATTGGCTGGTTTAAAGCTGGCTCCTGATTGGTCGGTTGTAAGCTGGCTCCTGATTGGTCGGTTTAAAGCTGGCTCCTGATTGGCCGGTTTAAAGCTGGCTCCTGATTGGTCGGTTTAAAGCTGGCT
>NC_050534.1:1631716-1710950 GCF_002922805.2 Oryzias melastigma
CTCCTGATTGGCCGATTGTAAGCTGGCTCCTGATTGGCCGGTTTAAAGCTGGCTCCTGATTGGCCGGTTTAAAGCTGGCTCCTGATTGGTCGGTTTAAATGATCAGAAGGATTCAGTAATGGATTTTATTTGCTAATAAAGATCAACATTTAAAAATAACACGTAACTCTGCAAATATGAGCTTGTGTGTAATTACCTTATATTAGATTCATCTTTTGGACTAATTTTCCTCAAAATTAGATTATTGATTATGTTGTACAGATCACATCTCAAAGGTTGTCTTATATTTTTTATTGGATTATTAAAAGATACTCACCTGTACATTTACCTGTCGAGGCTTAAGACGACAGAAGAGAAAATAGATGATAAAAATAAAAGAATAGAACATTGTCCATGCATTATTGATTGATCGGTTAATTATTAGCAATTAAAGTAATAAAAGACAAAACAAAACTCAGGCAAAGTATTTTATGTTGTAAGTGGTTCAAATAGGACTTTTTTGGCTTCACATATAATTGTTTACATTCACTTATCAAGAGAATTCATCATATTTACATAAAATATACATTTATTTACAATGAAATCGCTGCAACAAAAAATATGACTCTTTACATGATTTAGTGTTTTGCTGATTTTCCCTGTTTTTGTAAATCTGTAAGAGTCACATTCGGAGCATAAAAAGCATTTTTGAGCTAAAACATATATTTTTTTTAATATTGAGCAAACTTTGACTAACACAGTCTGAATCAAAACTCAGGACTCCGACATCAAAACAAATGAATAATGTCAAAATACAAACAAGATTATGACAAGGCGGTTTAGTTTGAATCCCTCAAAGATTAGGAATCCATTTGTTTTCCTAAAACGTTGGTGTTTGTGTTGTTACTTCATAGTCAGATACAGATAAAAACGGTCGGTCTGCTGGTTCTTTTGTTTATTCCTCAGACTCATAGTATCTCTTCTTCATGGCTCGGTATTTTCTCAGGTAGTACAGAGCTTGCAGCTCCTTGATGACAAAGTCTCCTTTAGCCACCAGCGCCTTGATTTTCTCCGGATCCTTCACGTCTTTGTTCTTCATGAAGGCGGACTTGAGGCGCTCTCTGAAGTAAGCTGCCCCTTTGGGGTATTCCCGGCCGAGATAGAGCAGCTGCTCGGAAGGAGGGAAAAGATGACAGTTAACTTTGGTTTAATACCAAAGAGCACAAGGACTGCGAAAAAAATTAACAAATGGATGAGAATATGGTCATAAAATTCTGAAAAAAAGATTAAAAAAAAAAGGCTGTAAACTTGGGCTAAAATTTCAGAATATAAGGGAATACAGTTTCACAATTATGCAAAAACTGACAAAATTTTAATAAAATAAAGTTGTTAAAGCATGAGAAATAAGTCAAAATTTTACAATAATTAAGTCGTAATATTTTAGAAAAAGTGCTTTCTTAAAAAGTTAAATGCTACATTTTTGGTTTTAAAAAGGTTCAACAAAAACTATTTTATTCTCATAAAATGCTGACTTTTTGGTCACTATTTTACAACTTTAATGTCATGTTTTTGCCTTTTACTGTGGCCTAAGTCAGTGTTTTTCAACCAGTGTGCCGCGGCACACTAGTGTGCTGTGAGAGATGGTCTGGTGTGCCGCGGGAAATTACCCATTTTCACATATCTAAAACATTTACCATCACTATGGTATCAGCTCTGTGTTCATCCAAACGGCCCTGATTTAACACTGGATAGTTTTGAATATGCAAGATGGTAAAATAAATATTTCTTTGATTCTATAAATGACTAATCAGAATGATATTACCGCAATCCAGCCGCAAAACTAGCCTCAAACTCAGCTTTTAGAAAAGTCCCTCCCCCTCCAACTGTCTCCGCCAATCATTGTTGGAGTCTTGATCACATATCATCAATCTGACCAATCAGAAGTGGTTAACGTCCTCTCTTCCTTGTTTTGATTCGGCTCATAAAGTCTCTTAGTTCCAGCAAAAATAACAGCTAAAGCTCGTGTTTAGCGGTGTAGCTTTCAGCGGGATCCGACGTCAGACAGTTTAAAAAGTGAACAAAAGAATGAAGCTCAGAGACGAGAGTCTGCCCGGAATATGCCTGAGTTTATGCACTACAGCCCCCATGATGCATTGGGTTAGGTGCACGCACTGAGCGCTGGGTGGAGGGGGAGGGGCTTACACGTTCAGCAGCGCAAGAGCCAAATAGGGAGAGAGATAGAGAGAAAACATCAACACAAAATGTAAAGAAAATGAAAAGAAAAAGAAGATAAAAACTGGAATCGTTTGACTTTTCTTGATAGTATGAAGGAACAGTCTGCAGGAAATATTCTATATGTATATATATTCTGTATATATTTATGGCTCCACAATCAACCTGTGCAGACACCTGAGAACTGAGAGAATCTTCTCTAAAACAGAGCAGATCATCACTGAGAGAAGAAAGCAGATGACATCATCAAAGCTGAAACTCTTTTGTCTTTCTTAATGTCAATGTGGATAAAAGTCTTGATTTAGTGGTTTTTGCACAATTTAATTTGTATTTGGGTTGTGGTTGTAGAGTTTTGTGTTGTTCACTTCAAATGTTTTTAAAAAGAAAAAAGCTTAAAATGCGTAGAGTTAAAAACTGAATAGTTAATAGTTCTTTTATCATTAATTTTGTACATTCTATCTGGAAGGGATAAATAACAGAATATACATAATTTACACTTTATATGAATAAAATCATATTTGCCTAATGGATTTTGTGCATAATTGTATCCAGTAGTTTATAATGAATCAAACAAAGCAAACAACAACCTAAAAATCCATTTGGTAGCCAAAAGAACCGCTGTTTTAGGAAAACGAATGCTAAAGAACTGAATTTTGGAAACAAGAAAAGAAGGTTGTTTTTACTTTGTCTGATAGTAAAAAAAGAGGAAAAAAGTATTCATAAAAACTGATTATTTAGAAGTATTTTTTTTTTAGTCATTCATTAATGATAATAAATGTAGACTGTTTTGACGAGATATACGTTTAACTTGAGCAAATTGATTAATGATGCTTCCCACTTATATATAAAAAAAACGTACACTAGATTGTGGAGGGACTGTACATCAATACAGACTAATTTTTTTTAACCTTTTTGGATGCTAGTGTGCCGCGGGATTTTTTTTCATGGAAAAAGTGTACCCTGGCTCAAAAAAGGTTGAAAAACACTGGCCTAAGTCACTCTCGTCATTGTACACATATATAATTTTCCTCCACTATAAAATAAACTCATCTTTATTCACGACGAGTTACTCACATTCTTGTACAGCCTGAAGACTTCCCCCCTTAAAGGGTTGGCCATGTCACAAACTGAAGTCCACCTAAACGCACACAAGGTTAGCAAATCAAATCAAACTTTATTTCAAAAGCATTGTTCATTCAACAGCAACTCACAGAGCTTTACACTCTAAAGAGTTAAAAATTAAAACTAGAAAACACACAGATGGCTCCCCCGAATCCCCGTAACCAACAGAATGAAACGTGAAAAGCCACGTTAACAAAACTCAAAGTATGAATAGAAACGGAGTGGAAACCTAGCTTGATGCAAAGAAATGCTAACGCGGAGCTAGCTTGATTGTTAGCATTCTGCCTTCAAACGTGTTCCAGAACAACAAATAAATACTTCATGTTCCGCTTTAAAAAGTCACTTCGTACCAGCGCGAAAATGTAATTTGCATTAATTTACGAAAAGTGGTAGAAACGTCTCCTTTATTCGTCCTTAGTTGTTAGTAGATACTGCCGTAATGCGTTCATCTATGTCGCAAATCAAACAGACAGGGACGCATGCGCAGAGGTTTCTATGGTTACCGGACGCTTGAGAACAGCGATGGTGCGTTTTCAACCTTTGTCTCTTTTTCTTCTGCATTTATTACATCTACTGAGGTTGTATTAAGTAAAAAAAATACATTACATAAGAAACGTTAACGCTTGGTTGCTTTTCAAAGTCTAAACCTACAGTTTTATGGTCACAATAACGATGTTAATCCATGTGAATATGGCTTCTGAACTTTTTGTCTAACCTATTTTTGGGCACTGGAAATGACAGTTCAAACATCTCTGCTTTCCGGATGTTGTCTGGTGATTGTTTGGAGTGAAATACTAAAAAAAAATAAAATAAACAACAACAACAACAAAAAAAAAAACAATAACTTTATTAAAAATATTTTAAAAACCTAACTTTACAAAAGGTTTTGAGCATGTCTCTCTGTGACCTTCTTTCTGTTTTTCTCTGTGAATGATATAGCTACCCCAGAAAAAAAAGGTATATGACACAGGCAGGCAGAAACTCCCCTCTGATCAGTTTGGGAGGTATTGTCACATCTGATTATCAGCTGAGGATGAATGCAGGAGAACAGATCCATCTTTTTTCTGAAACCAAACCAAAATTTGAGTTAAAGCTAAATTACTTTGTGCTAATGTTTTAATTTTGCTTCAAGTCTTCCAAAAAAGGCCACAAGCTGACCAAGGCTCAGCGAGCACGGCAGCAGAAGGAGGAGGAGGAGAGGAAGCAGCGAGAAGAAGGTCATTTGATGAACAACAGAAAACAGGTGAGATCTCCTTTGAGCTTCCAGATGCTACTTGTGGTGTTTTTTCTAGAGGAAGCTCGGCTGCTGGCACAAAGACAAGAACAGGAGCGAATCGAGAGAGAGAAAAAGCTGAAAGAGATCCGACGGCTGGAGCTGAAGGTGAGATCCTGGAGTGTGGAGCAGAAACAGGAAAGGGACAGTTCATCCATGGATGTGTTTGGTGGCAGGACGAGGAGCGCAGAGAGGGGGAGCTGGAGGAGCTGCACCACCTCCTGCAGGAGAACCAGGAAAAAGCAGCTCAGTGGAAAACCAACACTGCAGAGACTATCAAGGTGTGGCGCTCTGCATTTTCATCCCCACAAACCATTTTGAACTGAAATGTATAGCTCCAGGCATCTGAGGAAGTGTGAAAGAACATGCATCTTTTAGCTTCATTAGTGGATTTTGAAGTAGTATTTTTAAGCCTCATAAGATATTTTGGCCCCATTCATTTTTTAATGGTTCCTCTTGCTATGATGTCATCAATTTTTGGGGAGGGGTCACTCACAATGCATGAAATCTCTTTTCACCGGGTAATAGCTTTTTGCAAAGTTTTTGCTTAAAGGTGCAAGAAAGAAGAACTGCTAAAACAATCTGGTCATTCAGTCCAGGACTAAAATAATCCAACATGGTTCTTTGTACATTTTAATAAATCTATCATCAGTATATCTATATTTGTAAGTTGAGAAGAAATCAGACTTGATTTCCCTCTGATGCTGATGAAGTGTCCTCACATTCAGTGGGAGCGATACATGCGCTGCGACAGCGCTCCAGACCCGACTGAGCAGCGCGACATCAACACCTACATCAGCTTATGGAGAGACGACCCCGAGGTCAACATCACTCAGGTTCTCAGGCAATGCCACTGTGCTCTGCAGGTCTGTGCCGTATGTTCATCACTTCCTCAGCAAACACAAGCAAATACGGCATTCAGGTAGCAGTTTTTTGTTATTTGTAGCTGACTGAGGAGCTGGAAGTTCTGCTGGAAGAAGTTTCTGACCCTCAAGAGGCACAAAAGTTTCAGGAGAGTTTTGTAAATCTGCAGGAGATAATCCATCTGAAACACACGCTCGCTGCTGAGGAAATCCTCAAGGTCTGAAGAGTCCAAATCCTTCAATCTTTGAGGTTTATTGAAGATGAAACTTACATCTGTCATTGCAGGCAGCCAATAAAAACATAAACCCTGAAACAGAAAACATGCAAACGGAGATCGCCGATGACAACGTAACCTTGAGTCTGTGGGCCAACCTCAGGAAGAGAAAAAGGTTTGAGGATCCAGCTATCAAGTTCT
Organism: Oryzias melastigma; assembly: GCF_002922805.2. Classification (NCBI taxonomy): domain Eukaryota; kingdom Metazoa; phylum Chordata; class Actinopteri; order Beloniformes; family Adrianichthyidae; genus Oryzias; species Oryzias melastigma. The sequence goes on from NC_050534.1 coordinate 1,637,602, forward strand.
GCAGAGGAGGAAATAAGTATTTAGGTTTAGAAACTGATGCTCTGTCAGCTTCATGGTTGGCCCATTTGAAGAGTGAGAGATAGAAAATCAAGAAATCGACTTTACAGAACTTACTTAGATTTCATTGAGGGAAAACGTGCTTGATCCCTCTTTCTGGAAAGACTCAGTTCTTTGTGGTGAAACCCTCATCTGCACGAAGGGCAGAGGTCTCCTCAGGAGGAGTTCTGGGCCGCTCTTCTCTCCTTCTCTGATAGGGATCAGTCTCTCCACCGAGCGTAGCAGGAGACCTCAGCCCTGGTTGCTCAGGGCTGAGCTGGGCCTCAGAGGGTTGGGAGGCTGCCCTGGGAGCCAGGTCCACTTTACTTTGCACCCCCCGAGAGGCCTGCCTGTGGCTGGGGCACCTGCTGTCGGCTTAGCTGGGCTGGTGGGGGTCGGGGCAGGCTGGTCGGCCTCCCAGGTGGGAATGGGGGGTGCTTGGTGAGGGTCATCTGGTGGGGTTGGAGTTCCAGCATCTGAGGACCAAGGCTCCCATTGGGACCCTGGCTTTTCTCTGGCTGTGCAGACTGAGATAGCTGGGTTAGGGGGCCAGAGCGCCCCGAGGTGCCCCTGTTGCACCGTGCAGCTGGACTTGCCACGTCTCGCTTGGGGAGGGGTTGAGGAACGGGGTTCAGACGGACCATCTTCTCTCTACACCTAAGACGGATTTCCTCCCCTCTGTGTGATGATCTCAACCTGCTGGTCGTTTGTGGTTGATCATCTCTTATCCTCTGAGTTCTTCAGGTTTAAGGGTTTCCACTTTGAGAAAGCAGGTCTTGGTTTTGAGCTCCCCAAGTCCCTGGCTGTGAAGGACATTGCAGTTCGGATCCTCCACACACGCTATGATCACCTGTCTGTGCTGGCCAGGATGACTCCCAAGGCCACCCACACGCCCACCTGCAGGTCAATACTTTTATTTTCTGCAAACAAACAAAGACCTATTTGATGTTTGTACTGCTAACTCCAGAGTGTGGATTCTTAGTTCTATTGGGAGGAGCAAAGAAAGTCTGGGGGGTGTGGCCTCATCTGTGATGGAGAAGAAAGAGAGCCTGAAGGGGGAAGTTGGGGAATCGGATGAAGTGCAGTCCATCCACGGGTCAGAGGGCGGGAAGGTGAGATGTGGGAGGGACTTCCTGTTGGCGCTCCATCAGTGGTGAGGTTTGACGTCTTTGTTCCTCACAGAGTTCAGAAAGTCTAGGATCATCCAAAAACACTTCAGGGTCTTGGGAGAGCAGAAGAAGCCATGTTCTCACTCAGATGGAGATGATTGGAGGTAAGATTGGAGGAAGATGATTGGAGGTAAAGTTCACACCACCCTCGCAGCGCATGTTCAAGTCGTCACTGACAAAGGAAAGCTTATGCAAACACGCAGAAATGTAGACTTTTATTTTAGAAACCTGTGCGTTCATGTGTAGCTATACAAGTTTCTACGATCATTTTCGGGCTCTACATATAAAAACTTAATCTGATAAGGTGGAACTTTGACCAGTCAGGGACTCTGATTTGGTGCTGACGTATTCGGTTGTTCCTCTTCAAAACAAGGAAGAACCAGCTGTTTGAAAATGGATCATAAAGAAGAACTTCATGGTTGTGGTTTGTGTCCATCTGAAATTCTATCACACTAAGTCTTTCATTCATCAGAATAGAGCTGTGGAAGTAAAAGTCTGGAGCGAGATTCACTAGATTTGGACAAACTCGACATTTCTCTTCCAGCCTCTTCCAACCGTGGGTGGCTGACATGCGCACATGTACATGCGTGTCACATACCTGGTGTGAAAGTAGCTCCACACTTTCAGATGAAAATTAGACGCAGGAATCAAAGCCATTCAGACCCTCTCTCTGCTTAAGCCGACAGTGACCCGACTGCAACCCAGTTCACAAAGACGGGCTCTGATGAGGCGGTCGATCTAATGAAATACACGCCTCTGGGCGGAGTTTTCTACTATGGTGTGTTTCATCTTCCACCTCAAGCTCATCTAGTCAATCATTGGGAAATTCGAGAGGTGAGACTTTTTAAAAAAAATCTTTTTGCTAATATTTGGACCTTGACTTTCTTCACGGCAATTTTTGGGTGTTTTTCTTCAGATTGTGGACTCGGGATTGAAGGTGTTCCTCTACAATCCAGAGGCGTCCAGCTCAGATGACAGCGAGGCCTCAGACAGCCCTCATGTTGGAGTGTCTGTGATGCTGCCTGACTGGGTGCTGTTCCTGAAAACGCCAAAAATAGCCCTTTGGGACGCTGCAGGTACAAGTGAACAGCACCAGGAACGATGATGCCTTCAGAAAAGGACAAACTTTCACTTGCATCTATGCAGGAACGCGGTGGGTGGGCGGCGTCATGGACTTTACCCATCAGGAGGCTGAAGCCAAAGTCTCCTTCAGGATGCCGTCCTTTCAGCCGTTTGTGCTGATGCAGGAGACGTACGCCAACCTGCCGTTTCAGAGCTGGGAGCTGCGGCCGCTGAGCAACAACTCTGCAATGTTCTCCATCCATGGGGCTCTTCTCCCCCTCAGCATCACCGTACAGGTAGGTCAGCATCACGAGGATGAAGTGCTCTATTAATACAAGACTTCATTTTGGTAGATGAGCTATGAACAATAAAGCAGGAAAGGATCTGAAGATGTGATTGCTGCTAAAACTGCACAGAAATTAGTTTTTATCAGATGTTAATGTGGCATCCTACAGGGCTCTGTTCTGGTCCACTTGCTTTTTTTCTCTCGTTAGCCTTAAATGTTATTGATTATTCTTGGGATGTGGAGGCCAAAGTTATGTATAGAAACACTGGTGTAGTACCGAGAGTCGCAGCAGCTTCCGTTGAAACTGTGTCCTCCATCAGTCCTGGACGGTAACGACCACATGGTGTTTGGTATCATCTTTCTTACTGCACCTTTAACCCTTGTGCTATCCTACTGACAAGTGACAAGATGACCTAACTGCGCTGTACTTTTTTATCGTCATTAATGTCCGTGGCAGACATAAAATCTTGTCCCTTTGTGGGATCCCACATCAATATTGGGGTCGGGGCATCATTGCGCCATAAGAGATCATGAGGGTTAAGCCAAGAAAATACAACAACAGCTGCCGAAATGGTCAAAAACTTGGATGGGACCAAAATCAGACTTAGAAAAAATAAAAAAATAAATCCACCAACAAAACCAAACCATGTGTTGAGGATATTTAAAGACAGTTTTTAACTTATTATGGGATGGCTACAAGACCAACACCTTGACAGCCATTTTGTGGCCATTTAGACAATTTTCACAGTTCTCACAATATGGGAAAAGAAACTTTTAATTTGAGCAACCGTTACAAATGTTCACACACACCACAAATGTACAACAACCACAACAGAAGTTTTGTTGGTCTTTGACCTCAGGAAGTAGAAATTTGGAAAATTTCAATTTTCATGGATAAAATGATCTATAGTACCAGCTACAAATGTAAAGTCCCCACAGGGCTTTCAATCCATGGCCTCCTAACTCTTCCAGCATCATTGGGAAACTACCTGGGAAAAAATGTTGGGACTAGAAGTTGTAGATTTTGTATGGCGCAGCAGCTCTGCCCAGCGTGGGTCAAAAGTCCGTGTAGCAGTCACTCGGGTCAGAGGGGGCGGTGAGGGCCAGGAACGCCGCTCGTGCTTTAATTTTACTTCCTGTTTTCTATGTACATGTGATGCAAACAAAACAACATCCAGTCACAAGCTTGCTTCTACAGAGTCAGGGAAATTCCACTTGGGTGAAGGTGTGTGTTGTGTTCACTAAGCAGACACAACTTTCTTTTTACAACACTTTAAACAATAACTGAATTAATTACCACAACCCTTTTTTACCCAAACAGTGTAAAAACCCCAAAAATCTGTTATTTTTGTTTGAAGCCGATATTTCCTTTAGACATTTAGTTTTTACTGCCAATATAAAAGTTACAGAAAAAAACAAAAGTTCCTCTGTTAAAAGGTACTGAAGGACTGTGTCGTATCGCCAATGAAGTAGTTGATTTTTGATGTATCGGTTCAGGGAAGTGTTTAAAGTGTTTTGTGTTTGTGTTGAACAGGATAATCTGTGCATGCTGCAGTCGGATCAGGAGCGAGGCTTCGCTCACATCCTGGGGAAGTGGATGAGCAGGTCTGCCCTGCAGAGAGCCATGGTCAAAGCGGGGATAAACATCTTTGTGAATGAACACACCGACAGATACGTCAGCACCTGCAGAAAGGTGCGCAGCCTTATCCAAAGACGGAGCAAACCAGTGCAGTTTTTCATTTGAATGCTCCACAAACTTCATTTAGTTTATTCCTTGTTTTCCTCTTACAGTAGTGGGCTCCTCATATAAAACACACTTTCAGGTTGTTTGCATTTCTCCTTCAGGATCCAAACACAGAACTTGCTGCCTATGAACAGATGGCTCTGTTTGCATCTGCCTGTGCGTTCTCGTGGAGCAGATGGAACACAAAGTGTGGAGATGAGGGTCTGGTCATGCAGGTAAATGCTGCGGCTAGAGCAGCTGGCTTATTTCTTCTTAGTGAGCTTATCCTTAACTTCCAACTTTTCCTCTAACGGACAAATAACCAAAACGTCTGGAAGACCCACTCTGATCATCTTATTCAAAACAGCTGTTTTAATTGTTTTCTGCTGCACAGCATTGTCCTAACCTTAAAGTTTATAACTACATTCACAAAAACGGCTTCATTTAAACAACTGGATTCTAAATACATATTTATGATTTTATTTGTCATTAAAATGAGAAAAAAGATGGAGATCACAATGATAGAAAGTGTGATGTTTGACTATCTTGTATTTTTTTTAAGGAACTTATTGACACATGGTGCATTTGATTTAGAAAGAAACTTGTGTGCTGCCCTCAAAGGTAAAAGATCAAACAGTTATAGAAAAATAGAACTGTTATCATAAAAAATGATATTAATGAATGGCTTCACGGACACATGAACCTAAATTCAGTGTTTTCCTAAACAGTAAAGTGGAACTTTGCAGCCTTCACTGAGTTTTGGTCAGTAAGAAACTGGACCAAACGGTTCTTCTACTGAATGTTGCAGACCTCTGATACGAAACAGTTCAGATGTATTTTAGTGTGAAATTAGAACTTTCAACTCTGGACTTGAGGGAAATTGCAGCAATCTGTCAGCAGCCTCTAGAGGTATTTTAAGGAATTGGAACATTTCGAGATGCCTTCTAGTTTGTTAACAGGAGGGTTGGAACCATCAACTGTATAGAACAACTGGACCGAGTCAGTGTGACGTCATCAATAGAACCAATAGAAAATGGTTCACTTCCAGCACCAACCAAATTTAGTCAATTCAGACGCCATTTATAGCAATACAATAGAGTCAGGCGTCAGAGGAGAGGTCTGGGTCAAAGTCACTATGGGAATTACAGTGACCAATCAGGAATGAGCTGACTGGAAGTCCACAATCTTCTATGAAAGCGGGTCAGGAGAATCTGTCAAACATTTAAAATGTTGGAGGCGGGGCCAGCGGGAGCCACAGGCTTTTACTGAGACATGTGATTGGTCAGTTTATAACTTGAATAACTAACTACAGAAAAAATAAGTTAAAGGGAAAGAATTAACAAGAACATGTTAAAAAGCACCAGAGCAAGAATGGTTATTCTGACAAATGAGATGAGTTTTGGAGCCAGGATGTACTTCCTGTTTAGAATACCAATGGGGTGGGTCCAGTTCTCTTTAGGCAGTCAATGGTTTTGCCTTCTACAGGTTAACTTTTAAACTGCTTCAATTTGGTCTAAAAAACAGATTTAAATTGATTTATTTACTAAGAATCCAAATAATCCTGATAGAAAACAGTGTTTGGACTTGCAGAAGAGAACAAACTAACTTTCTTTTCTGTCTCAGGTGTGTGAGCACCTTTCCCCCACCCCCGTACCTGAAGGACTGTGGAGTCTGTACCTGTTAGGCGCTCAGAGGGTCCAAAGACTGGAGATGACAGAGAAGAGCGAGACTTTCTCCGTGGACCATCATCCCGGCAGCGAGTTCCACTCCACCTTCATCCACATGCTCCGGGACCGCATGAGTCCTGAAGGAGCAGCCAGAACCAGAAAGTCTGGATTCCAGTTTGTGGAGGCTGTGCAGGGCCTCCTCTGTTCTACCAGACCACTGCGTTTTTCCTCTTGACAGTACAACAGAAAAGCGCCGTGATGAATAGGCTACTTTATTTGTGCAAAGAACCACGCCATCTTTGGACCATACAAAAGTGTATGAAGTTACATAAAAGAATAAAAACAAAATTGTTGCTGCTGACATTCTATCGAGTAGAATTTGCAGAAGCAGCTGAAGGTTTGAATCCCTTAAGCTGCAAAGTTTAAAATAGTCTTCTTTCAAAACAAACTCTTAAATATTCAGACACTTTCAGAGATTTGTCCTCAGTGTTTCTACCAAACATGTAAAAATGTCCTCAGTGTTCAAGGAGGAAACGGTTAAATAAAGTCTGTGAAATGTGTTTGAGCGCCATCATTAGGACGTGTTTGTCCTCATCCTGTGAGTGGAGGGTAAAATCCTCTGTCCGGGGTTTTTCCAGCCTTTGTGGAGAAATCTTCAGGCACCAGAGGAGTCCGGGTCCTGGGACTCTGGGCTAGACAGGGGGCTGGGCGTTGTGCCGCAGTCCAGTGTAGGGCCACAGCAGCTGCTGGATGGTCATCCACGAGTCTCCCGTCCCTACAGGGGCGGCGTCTGCTGCTGGCTGCATCACCAGGCAGGCCAGCAGAGCCAGGAGACCTGCTCACAACAACAGGAATATGGTTCTAGAAGGGACATCTCAACAGATCCACCCGATAGAAAACGCTGGATCAGTAACCTAAAAACACTTTTCTAAACATTTTTTTGTTGTTTGTGGGAAGCACGGACGTCAGAAAAATAATGTCAAGTGTGAACAGTTATCACTTTGGAGAGAATCAATAAGGAAGAGAGAGAAGAGAGGACATGGATTGTAAACAAAAGACTCTCGCCATTGTTGTATGAGAAAGATTCTTTGACTGGTTTGGTATTAAAGTTGAATAGTAAACAGTTAACTAAAACCAATGTTTTAGGTAATACATTTAGTAAAGCAAAGATTACATTCTGTGAAGTTGATGCCAGTTTGGAACAAGTTATCTGTGACTTTAGACCATTAAATCTTCCACACACTAACGATTGGTCCTTTTTTAAATTGTGCCCAACATTCTATTTTTCCAGACTTTTCCCCGTTTATTTTCTGAAAGTCTCCGCATTCATCGGCTTCATTCAATGCTCTTTCTGTATTTCATTTCTTAACCTGTTCTTTGTTTCATGGCCACTTAAATAAAGTAACTCATAAGTGTTACGATGATCAGGCGTACCTGCGAGCACCACCACGATGGCCAACCACAGCCACAGCCCCCTGCTGGCTCTGGCGGCGACGGCGGCAGCAGACACTCGTCTGGAGTCGAGCGGGTCATGGGACAGAGGCTGCACCATAGTCTGATCGGAGGCTGTGGGGCTGGAGGGAGGACTGGGACTGACAGGAAAGAAGAGTGAGGAAAGAAAAAAAACACGGTCACAGCAGCATCAGCAGAAACACGGAGGACGGATGCAGTGATTCCATGAAAAGCCGTGGATCAAGGTACCAGAAATGAGCCGTGATGGGAGGTCATCACGGGGAGGGGGGGTTCTTTCATTTGTGGTAACTTGTGCAATAAGATGATATAAAAAAAGAGAAGAAAAGTCTCCCATAAAGAGTTAGTTTTTGTATGGTATGAGCAGCAAGCATGGAGATGGATGTTATTAGATCAGACTGAGGCCTTCAGACTTACAGCATCACAAACAGCTCATCCTGACCTCTGACAAAAGCAACAGGAGAGAAGAAGTCAGAACATTAGCAGGGTCACAAACAGTCCAAGAACCTGAATCCTCAGAATCGCTGTGAGGGAAGCAGAACCCGTTAGCAAGTCAGAACCGAGCCCCATGTACCCCATGAGGTTTGGGCCAGTCGGAGTGAGAGGTTTGGCTGAACTGAAGCCCCTGAGCCTTAAAGAGCAAAGAAGCAGAACCAGAATGAGTCCATGTGATGAAGGCCGAGAGAGGTTCCTCCGTCACACACAGAACCAGCACGGATACTGGAGGCCTCTACAGCATTTAAAGCTGCGTTCACACCAAACATCTCACATCTCATCCGCGGCTGGATGCTGGTCCACAAAATGTACTCCAGATGCGTGTGGGAGGAGCTTCAGTCCAAAGATTTTAGCCTGATCATTACATGAAACCGTTGACTAGATGTAATTTAACACACATAGAAAGCTGGGATGATGTTGAGAGATCAGGTTGATTTATTTTGAAGAGCTCTACAGCATCTAAATGACGGCCGCTTTCAGTGAGGAGAGAAAAAATAAAAATAAGATTAGACTATGTTTTTATTGTCTCAATGCAAATAACAACAATGTCAAAGTTCAGGAAGACAATCAAACTCTCCTCCATGCTGGTTATGGACTCGAGGTCATCAACAGATCACGGACCAAAAGCTGAGAACCTGATTGATGTAGCTCCTCTTCTTCCCTAAAGTTCATATATTTGAACTCCAAAAGCACAACGCTGCTAGTCCGCTGTGAGGCGCCCAACGCTCCGGACGTGATGCAGGGCCTCAGATCGCCTCTGCACTTTGAACATTGAAACTGAACACTGTACATTTACATCGAGCGCTTGTGACGACGTATCTGGGGCGGAGTGACAAATATTCTGTTGTGCGCTGAATATTTGGTCGCATTAGTTCAAATATCTGAACTTCGACGAAGAATTTAAATTGCATTAAACAATCAGGGACATCGCTTTTGGTCCGTGATGTGTTGGTGACTTGGTGGAGTCCATTACCAATATGGAGAAAAATCTGATTATTTTCCTCCTGAACTTTTTTTTCTTCTTCATCGAGACAGAGATAAAAAGATCACCTAATTTAATTATTCACCAATCTGAGTGATAAAGACAGAAAGACTGTAGAGAACGTCACAGTAACGAGAGTCTCCGAATGATCTCATGAACCCAGACACAAAGATGTGCTATCAATGCTTCTGCAGAACTCTTTAAAATAAATAAACCTTATCTCTCAACATCATCCACGTCTTCAATTCATTGTAAATGAGACATACAGTCAAAGATTCCATGTATGGATGAGGCTAAAAACTTTGACGGTAGCTCCTCCGACTGACAGCAGGAACGTAGGTCAGAGGTCAGCAGCCTTTAACAGTAAAAGAATCATATGGGCTCGTTTTTTACTGATCAAAACCTAGAAGGAGCCGCAGAGTTTTACTTTAGCCTTTAAGAAATTTGGATTTGCATTTATGACCTTTTTTAATAATAAATATGAATTATGTCTATTTTTTGGGATGAACAAAAGCAAAAGTTTTGCTTTGTATATAAAATCTGTTCATTCTGGAGGTAGAGTTGATCAAACAAGATGTCTTTAGGTCAACAGGATGTAAAAACCTACATAGTTTATCATCTATGTGAACCTCAGACATCAATTTATACATTTAACTAATCTAAATTAAATAAATGATAATTAAGTAATCCTTACTTTTAAAAAATGCTATTTTTATTTATGTTTTTGTTCTTTTCCCCTCTTTGTCCTCAGCAGTCTTTCACTGCTGGGTTTTGTTATTTTAGTTTGGATCTTGGTAGTCTTAGTTTACAGGCTTTGTTTATTTGTTTTCTTTAGGTAGTTTTGGTTAGACAGACATTATCAGGAGCTGCTGACTCTCATGGTCGACATGTCTGGATCATCAGTCTCCATGACTTATTTTATGTTTGATCAAGGAGCCTCCATGGAGAGATAAAAGAGACACATGTGGATCTGGAGCTGCAGGTTGCAGACCTCTGGTCTAGTTTATCAACATGTTTAGTATAGGCATCGAGCAGAGAATTTGAATCACATTCAAGCAGAGGCGGAGGACGTGACTTTGGCGTGAGAATTCTAGAGCATCCAAAGCAGGAAGCGCTGAGGAGTCAGAGGAGCAGCCGCTTCATCACGCAGACACAGGCTGGCGGGTGTGGGTTTTTTGGGGGTGGGACTAACGTCTTAACAGGCAGAATGAAGGCGGTGAGTTTGCTGCCCAGCTCACTGAGGCTGGGCCTACGCTCCGTCTCCTCCTCCTGCGGCTGCTGGTGGTCCGCTGGCTGGCGCTCGCCGTTGCTGCACGCCGTCCTGCGGGCATGCACGGTGAGGCATTCACAAACACATTCCTCAGGAGGTTACTCACACAAGCATGCGTGTAAACAGCAGCAAGACATGCATGGGGAATGACAGCAGGCACAGGCAGGTCTGCACGTCGCAGCACCACTGCAGCACGCTTTCAAGAAGCCAAGAGCAAATTCACTAAAGTCCAGATGAATTTAAGTTTGTGGTGAAGCTTTCATTAGAGAAAAAACAAAAGTCAACAGGGCTTTAAATTAGGGATGTTCCAATCTGATGATAGTTTCAAACTCGATCGGAATCAGATATCGTTTCCCCTCAAGGATCAAATATATATTTATTTTTTAATATGATCAATAGTCAAAAACCAGAAGGACTGATCAAGTCATGATGAATTTCATTATGTTCGACATTTAGCCTGCTCTGTTTTGCTGCTGTTACGACCCCTGGTCGCGTGTGTTTTGTGTGTGTGTGTGTTTTGTTTGTGTTTCATTTGTTTCACCATGCAGCTCCTGCACAAGTCCAGCTCCTCCACTGCTGATGACTCCGCCCCCTTCCTACAGAGCTGATTGAGGCACCCTCCCAGCCAATCCCTGAGCTGGGAGGGAAGCTTTAAAGAAGCCAGGAAGCTCTGCTCCAGTGGCGGCTGAATTCCTGAGTGGGGAATTAGTTTCTCAGCCTGCCCCTGCTGTCTGCCTGGCCCAAGCCTGCTAGCTTCTGGTTTCCCCCTCTTTAGTTTGTTGTATTTGTTAATTTTGCTCTGGTGATTTCTTTAGTTTGCTTTGGAGTGTTATGTTTGACTGTTTGGTGTTGCTGTAAAGCCTGAGAACCTAAATTACTATTAGTATTCATTCATTTGGCTTTTTGTGGTTTGTTTTATCTTATGTTTTGACACCTGTCACTCTATTAAACACCTGTGTCTCATTCTTATCCCTGCCCGGTTATTTACTTATTTTTTTTTATGCTACACATTTCTTCCTCCTGCCCAAGGAGGGACGTAACAGCTGCGGACTGTAGAAAAACAGTTTGGTAGAGGACTGAGATGTGCTGCTGTCAGGAGTTCAGTGACGATCTCGGCTCACCTCTGTCATTCAACCAAATTATCGCATTAATTATACCTTTGCATCGGACGGTTCAGGCCTCCGCGTGCGTTAATTCCTCATAATGCAAACTTCGTCGGGTATTATCCCTTACTTAATTAATTACAGATATTTTAGCACTAATTTTGGTTTCATCTGTGTTAATCTAATTTTTTTCGTCAGATGAAACTAAAGTGTTCTGCAAACCCAGAGGAGCATTTTATCCCGCTCATACCATGATCATTTAAAAAAATATATAAATATTACATTATTACAACTTTAGTCCTGTTGTATATTTAAGTTGAAATTATTATTTTTTTTTTTTTCACAAAAGGCGACTGTTTAATATGTTTTTAATGAGAATAGAACAGAGAGGATACGGCTGCTAAGGGGCTGTCAACAAAATGAAAACTCCAGAAAAAAAGTGATAAAAAAAATCTAGAAATTCCTTCTCTCATCATGGAGAAAGTTATCGTTTTTAATCTCTAGAACATTTGTAATGTAGAAATGAATCGCATCTGATCAATAATGATTAAAAGTTCTGAAGATCCTAATGCGATTTTACCTTTTCACACAACTAGCCATCACCTTTTTGTATTAGGTCATAGATTTACTTGATTGTTGAAGTCACTTATAGAAGTGTTCTATTTAAGTGTAACAGGACAAAATAAGGTTAATGAATACAAACCAGGGACAAGCTGGCTCTATTTATAACTTTGGTATATCAAAGTTCTGGATCAGGACTCTGTCAGCAAAATCAAATAGCTTCAAATTGGATTGGGCCAAAAAGCCTGTTTGGGACATCCCTAGTTCAACCATGTGGAAGGAGGCTTCACACGGATGCAGCAGAACATCACGCTGCTGATGTTCTGATGCTTTCAGGGTCAGTGGATTTAGAGCTGGGATGAACTCCAGCAGATTCATTTCAGGTTTATTTATCTCCAAAGCTCCTGGGGTGAAATCTAAATAAGGTTTTTTTGCCACAGAAAACCATAACTGAAAAAAAAAAAACATTTTTTATAGATTTCAGTGCTAAAGGTCAACAGCAACGATGCTTACATGCAAACCACATTCTGAACTCCTGGGTTTTTGAACAGATGGTGAAAATTCCACTGTTGTTGGCACCAGGCCCCGCTGTAAAAATTCATCAAGTCTGAGAGTTCATCATTTGTGTCCAGTTTAACTAGGAAATTCAAAGGTTCAAATTTGAGGGAATGTTTCTGAATGAAACTTTTAACTGAGAGTCAAGAAAGAAGCAGAGCATGCTGGGAAATACCATTTAGCCTACTCTGATGAAAATTATGTTTGTTACATGTTCTTGTAGCATTTTTCTCATGATGGAACGTAACGAAAATTAAACTTAACACTTGAATTAGGAGCAGATGGAGAAAAAAGCCATTTTAAAAAGCTGGTAGCTGTTACGTGGAAAATATTCTGAGTGGGCCACAAGCTCCAGGCTCCGCCCCATTCTGATGCAACCACTTGCAGATGTGTGAGGGCTGTAAGCTAGAGGGAGAGAGCGTAAATGGATGGATGATAGGAAATGGGGGCGCCAAAACTCAGAGGCGAATTTCTACAACTGCTGCTCTACAGAAACTATGTCCAAGAAAACCACGCAGGTTTCATGATGTCTAAAAGCAGAACAATCATACTTAAAATGCCACTGTGAAATCTTTGAAAACAGATCAAAAGATAATCGCAGTTAGAATATTTACGGGTTTTTTAATTAAATGTGGTATATATGTATTCAAGAATAATTCCTGTTAATTCCTGTTTGCATATAAACAAGAAGCAGTTTCTAAAAAATAAATGGAAATGATTAAATGTGCCCGAGATTGCAACGTTATTTAAATGTAACATTCAGAGTCTGAAGGGGGATTTTACTTTGAAAAACCCGTTCTTTTTTCCAATGAAAACTTCCTGTTAGAGTGAACCCATCATTGTGTTTTCCACATTTTCCACATTCGTTAAAGTGTGGGGTGTGCGTAGAAGCAACGCCGCCACATGTGGGAGAAGGTCAGAATATGGGTGTGCATGTAAAGGCAGTGGTGCAGCGGCCCTCCTCATGCGACAGGAGCCGGTGAGGGTTCACCCCCTCAGCAGGTCTTACCCCTTGGCTGGGTCAGGGGGGTCCTCGGAGTCGAACCGGGCTGCGGAGCTACCAAAGCGTTTTAGAGGGTAGCGGGCCGCGCCCTTCGCCGCCATGTTCCTGGAAACCATCATCACCACACAACAACCTTCAGGCCCAGGTGAAGCAGGGCAGCCTTCAACCAATCAGGACGCTGGCTTCACCTCTTCAGGAGGAACTCAATCCAAATGTAATGCATTACAGTCACTAATCTGCCATAAAACATCACTGATGAACATCCAGTATGTGTTCAGTAACTGTTGAATTACATTAAAATGAAAGGTCAAAATGAGACAGAAACACAAATAAAAATACCACAAACAATCTTTGATTGGCTCATGAGCACTCACTTTGACTCAAACACTGCTGTATGGGGAACACAGTTATAGAACATTCCTCCTGCGATAAACAGGGAATTTTTGAACATATTTCTCCTCATCTAAACCTTAAATACTGTGTAGTACTTGTCTTATTTGTCACTTTACATTCTGATTCTACGAGTTTTGAACAATTCAGAGGTAGCAGTATTTTAAAAGCTAAAGGAATCCTGGTGAAAAAATAACTACTCAAGTACTGCAGTGAGGAAGCAACTTACTCGTCATCAGTTCATCGTAAACACACGTCAGCATGTTCCAGAACCTACCACGGGGAGCGCCTGTTCAGCTTCTCCATGTCCCCCTCTGAAGTTTCCTGGGTTTTGACCTGCAGGAGCAGAGAGGTTTGAGATCAGCAGGAAGCGCTCCTAACCAGGTCCAACCCTCACTCAGAGTTAACTCTAGAACAATGGAAGACAGCCACCCCCACAAGTTTGTAGACAAAACTCTCCTCTGCCATTGGGCAGGAATCATGAGGGCGGGGCAAAGTAACGAGAGAACGAATAACAGTGATTAAAAAGTCCTATGTTTTGTAACCCTTGTCAGGAGAGTTCATTTATTCAAACTTTCACTGATCAATTTTGAACGCCTGCATCAACGTCAGCTCCAACACTTTTTATTAGGAGTGTAACAGATCACAAAACTCACGGTTCGGATCGTGTCATGGTTTTAGGGTCACACTTCAGATCATTTTTCGGATCAGTAAAAAGTAAAAACAAAAAAACAGGAAAATAGCAAGATAAAAGCCTAAAATTATTTTTTGGAAAAGCTTTAAATAGAATATTTGATAATGTTAGCTCTTTTTAGGCCTATTTATTAAAACAAAACATCTGTGAACACAAACAAAATGCTAAAACATGTAGTTTCTGAATACATTTACACGTCTTTAGACAAAATCTACAAAAACTGAGAAAAAGGAATCCTTAAAAATAGTGCTGAAAATACCAAATCTATCTGGAGTTCCTCTTAAAATGCTGATGTCCAAATTAAATCATAAATAAATCAGTCAAAATTAAAATTATTTTGTGGTATCATTTGTTTTATTAACACTAACTGTGTGAACATTCAAATATTTAAAATGATAACAGTTGTAAAAGATGACACTGTCCGGCCGCCTTTCCTGGCAATTTATGATCCCTTTGGCTTGCCGTACTATCATGACTGCACAGGAAAGTCCCTGTTACTGAGCAGCGGTTTTCTCCTGTGCGGGACAGCTGCTGATCCTAACGGAGAGATTCTCTGAACCTTCTCTGAACGAATGCTGGAAGACGGTTACTGAGGATTTGTTGGACAACAGTACGGGATGCAATGTGTCTCACATAACCCTTGTGCTATCCTAGGTATGTTAACGTAGGGAGTAGGGTCATCTGGATCCCACAAGACAGTGTGCTGAACTTCTTTGGTGTCAGTGGCTGACATCAAATCCTGTCTACCTTTATCATAGAGATCACACATCAATGTAAGGGTAAAAGAGAGCACGAGGGTTCAAAGTTGTTTTAATGAGCCTGCTTTTAATGAGTAGCTTTTAGGCTGAGGTCACAGCAGCGCTGGGCGTGAGCTGCGTAACAAGACAGAAAAAACATGTAAGAAGAGTTTTAGCGCTGTTAAAATAAACACGCTAGTAAGTAAACAGTTGGACCCTTTTTTTCTGTTTTTTCTGTTTGATAACGAGACAATCGTTGATTTACAATCAGCGGGTCCTACTCTGTTTACATCACATGACCACCGGCTGTAGTTTGGGTTCAGTTGTTCCACTCCGAGCATGGAGTCTACTTAGAATGAGAGATTTCAGAGCAAACTGAAGCTCAGAGTGATTGGAAACGAACAAAGACCACCTTGAAAGATAAGTCAGAGAGTGTTTCCTGGTCCTGGACCAGAGCCCTCTTGGTGTATTCAAACTGAAACTTTGTTCCAGGTTATCGGGGGAATAAACTGTGGTTCACTTTGTAGGGAACCATATATTTCCAGTCTGAATACAGCCTCAGATGAATTAAAAGAATCAAACGTGGTTCTTACCATGTCCAACTGCCTGTACCCTGAATAGGGAATGGCTGTGGTGCTGAAGCGTCTGGTCTGTGAGGGAGAGACAGCTATTAGAAAGGCTGCAACGTGAAGATGAAACCCTCAAATAATAATAATAATAATAATAATAATGGATTGGATTTATCGGCGCTTTTCCAGACGCTCAAAGCGCTTACATTGTATATCCATTATTCATTCACACCTCATTCATACTTGGTGACGGTAAGCTACTACTGTAGCCACAGCTGCCCTGGGGCAGGCTGACAGAGGCGTGGCTGCCAGTATGCGCCTGACCATCACCGGAACATTCATACGCATTCACACACCAGTGGAGCCACACTGGAGGCAAGTAGGGTTAAGTACCTTGCCCAAGGACACAACGACACTTGGCTGGCGGGAGCCGGAATCGAACCGCCTATCCTTCGATCATTGGCCGACCCGCTCTACCACCTGAGCCACTGCCACCCAAATAAAGATTACAGATGTTTAACTACTCACTACACACTTTCTCCACTTTTCCCAGACAAATATGGATATTTTCAAATTATGGATTATAGAATGAAAACAAAGATCTGATCACGATCACAGATTTCTGAGAGTCTGAAGAGCTGCGCGTCTTTACACGAGACACAGCACGGAGAAGACTGATTAACAAGGTCTTCAGCCAATCGGGACGCAGAACAGGATGTGTTGTTAAAAAAATAAAATCAGCAGCATGATAGCAATGAGAGAAGGTGAACTGCATTGTGGAAAGAGAGACTGTATTCGGCTCTATTTGACAGTGTTCAGATAGAAGAACAGACTGCAGAAGGATGGAAGAAAAAGTCACGCTCTATGAGGGTCTTCATTCAATCCATCAGATTGAAAAAAAATAGTAATGGGTCTGTGAGAGGGTTGGGGGCCGGGTCAAATGTGGAGGCGGGTCAGATCCGGCCTGAGGGCCGTGGTTCGGGGACCATCTCCATTTAGATGAATGCTGCATTATAATCCCTTTAAAACCCACCTTGTTGTTCGATGTTTGCTTTCTGCCACGGAAATCATCTGGAAAGAGAAAATGATTTCTTTACAGACATGGTCTTCACAAATTTAACACAAAAACCTGTTAAATATATATATATAAACCCTGAGTTTGGCTTTCATTTGTAAAATCCATCCTAACAGTCTATTTTCATTGTTGTTTGTTTTGTTTTTTAGATGAAAACAGGTCCAACAATATGTCATCATTACATTTTCATCGGGTACACATAAAGGATAACGCCACAAACCAAATGGACAAATCTTTAGTAAAACAATAATATAAAGGATAATTCTCAAGTCGGCTCTGTCAGGCCCATAAAATCAAATTGTTTGGGATTCAAATGTTTTTTAAACTTTTTGTTTAAATCCACTTTGTGCTCACTACAATGTTAAGATTCCAAAATATAGATACCACTGTTTAGGAAAAAATGTGACGTCTTCTTCTTCTTTTCCTTTCGGCTTTTCCCTTCAGGGACTCCACAGCGAATCAGTTTCCTCCATCTAAGCCTGTCTTCAGCATCCTCCACTCTAACACCAGCCACCTTCATGTCTTCATTCACTGCATCCATAAACCTCCTCTTTGGTCTTCCTCTAGACCTCTTTCCTGCAGCTCTAGACTCAGCATCCTTCTACCAATATATTCACTGTCTCTCCTCTGAACATGTCCAAACCATCTCAGTCTGGCCTCTCTGACTTTATCTCCAAAACCTCTAACATGTGCTGTCCCTCTGATGTATTCATTCCTGATCCTATCCATCCTGGTCACTCCCAAAGAGAACCTCAGCATCTTCATCTCTGCTACCTCCAGCTCTGCTTCCTGTCTTTTCTTCAGTCCCACTGTTTCTAGTCCAAACAACATGGCTGGTCTCACCACAGTCTTGTACACCTTTCCTTTCATTTGTGCTGAAACTCTTCTGTCACACATCACACCTGACACTTTTCTCCACCCATTCCAACCTGCTTGCACTCTCCTCTTCACTTCTTTTCCACACTCTCCATTACTCTGTACTGTTGACCCTAAATACTTAAACTCCTCCACCTTCTTTATCTCTTCTCCCTGTAACCTCACTCTTCCACTCTGGTTCCTCTCATTCACACACATGTACTCTGTCTTACTGCGGCTAACCTTCATTCCTCTCCTTTCCAGGGCAAACCTCCACCTCTCTAACTCCACCTCCACCTGTTCCCTGCTCTCACTACAAATCACAATATCATCTGCAAACATCATAGTCCATGGTGATTCCTGTCTAACCTCATCCGTCAGTCTGTCCATCACCATTGCAAACAGGAAGGGGCTCAGAGCTGATCCCTGATGTAATCCCACCTCCACCTTGAACTCCTCTGTCACCCCTACAGCACACCTCACCACTGTCTTACAGCCCTCATACATGTCCTGCACTGCTCGGACATACTTCTCTGTCACTCCAGACTTCCTCATACAATACCATAGTTCCTCTCTGGGCACTCTGTCATAAGCTTTCTCCAGATCTACAAAGACACAGTGGAGCTCTCTCTGACCTTCTCTGTACTTCTCTATCAACATCCTCAAAGCAAATGTTGCATCTGTAGTGCTCTTTCTTGGCATGAAACCATACTGCTGCTCACAAATGTTCACTTCTGCTCTTAGTCTGGCTTCCACTACTCTTTCCCACACCTTCATTGTATGGCTCATCAGCTTTATTCCTCTGTAGTTACCACAACTCTGCACATCTCCCTTATTCTTAAAAATGGGCACCATCACACTTCTCCTCCATTCCTCAGGCATCTTAGGAAAAAATGTGACTATATTATAAATAATTAATTATTATTGACAGTATATTATTTTAATTAGGGCTGTCAGATTTGTCGCGTTAAAAACGCATTAATCTGACATGTGCTTGACGCCGACAATTTTTTTGACGCATTAATCGCGGATTTTCTCATACGTGCCTTTCCATACCGTGCGCGCAGGCGTCCCGCCCTTTAACTCACCGGCTGCTCTCACTCGATCACGGGCGGGTCTCCAACCACCGAGCTGTGAGCTAAAACCGGCCGGTGCTAGGACTTGGAGAGCTCCTGCACCCTAACCTGGCTCCGGTTCCCGTCCAGTACCACGTCTGGTGGTACCGGCTCACGTCCGGCGCCGTGTCCCGAGAGCTGCGGACCCCCGACGTTCCGAACAGCAAGAGAACCGGGGGACGTTTTAAATGTTCTGGAGGTTTAAGCGTGATCCAGCCCCAGCATAGCGGTCTGTCTGCCGGCATATTCATGGCGTGAGCTCCGCTGGACACGTCGCTGCATCGAGCTGCAGCCAGAGAACGCGGCGGCAGTAACAGACTGTCAAACTATCCACAGTGTATCCCGCTTTTCTCAGTCTTTAATGTTTTAAAAAACACAAGTTAATTGGAAATGATAAATCTCTATTTCATTTATTACTGCAGTTCAGCAGAGGAGGAAAAGATTTGGTCCTGACAAAAAATGAAAATTAAAGTGTTATGGAAATTCTATTTTTGATGTTTTTTATTTTATTTTACTGAATGTTGAAGTTTTGAATTTAAAATGCCCTTCACTTGCACTTGGGCTTTTGTTAGGCATTTTATGTTACAGCCTTTTATTGTTAAGAAAGTTTATCTCAATACAATGTTACAAAATAAAGTATTTCTGTTGAAAACTATTAATTTTGTCATTCTTGTTTTCATAATTAATGTAGAACTGCTAAATTCCACGAAGCACACATTTTTTTCCTTAAAAAAAGGCCACATGTAAATATGCGATTAATCGCGAGTTAACTCAGGACAAATGCGATTAAAAATTTTAATCGCCTGACAGCTCTAATTTTAATACAACAAGTAGTTATTAAAAAAAAGACAATAGGGGAGACATTCTCACGGTAAAGTTTAGAAAATTAAACTTTTTTCCCACCAAAGGCATCAACAGAAGAAACAAATACAGTTAAAACAATAAAGTTGAAATAAAATACAATTAAAATGAACTGTATGACAGTAATAAAAGGTTATGAAGAGTGCTACATTCAGGTCAAGAGTGATGAACATATTTCTTTTAAAAGCTCAGAAAGCTTTGCTTTAAAACAATTCAAGGGAATTCGGTCACATAGACACAGATTTTGGAACACTATTCCAAGAAAGCGGAGCAGCAACCGAAAAGGCTGTTTTTCCTAATTTAATGTGGAATCTGGAAAAAGAGAGAAGCAATCGGAGTGAAGAGCGAGAGTTATATGCTAGCAGCAGAAGACGGCACAGGTAATGAGGCCGTTTATAGAGAGGGGCTTCATAGGTGAAGATCAGCCAATGTCTGACACCTGAGTGAGAGAAGACCACGAGAACAGAGAACACAGTTCTAACTGAATGAAATATGTTATGAATGGTAGTATTGGGTGATATGTGATTAATTGGGAAGTCAATTGTAATGTCAAAAGGTAGACCCATGTTACTTTTGGTACAGCCATGCTTTTGTGGAGCTCTTATTCTGAAGGGTTAGAAAAGGAAGTGCATTTTCGCTTCTTGGTGGGATTGCTAGACTGTCAGTTCTTGTTGAAGTTATAAGATGAATTTTGTACAGGCAGAGAGGATCCCTCAGTGACACCTGGCTAGCTGATGTGCTGCGTTCAGGGACCAAACAGGTGTGGGGAATGCTGAACACACGACTTCTGCTTGATCACAGTCTGTCTGAGTGATGGTGAATGGACTTGTTTAGGAGCCTTTCTAAAATCCACTATGAGATAGGGTCATGATGACAGTATTAGGGCAAAGGATTACAACCACTTCCACAGAAGTTACTGGACCAGAACCGACTTTTCTTCCATTCTGGATGCTGTTTTCTGGATACAGTTTTATATTTGAATCTTGAGAGTTTTTACATTTTCTGTTGTTTTTCAAAGTTTCTAGTTGTAAGCGAGCTCAGGAACACATCGACAGAACAGAGAGGAAGGGGGGCGGGGTTGCTTTGTCCCAACAATGTAGAGGTGAATTTCTAATGGACTGCTACAACTATGTCCCAGATAAAGAAACAAGTTTTTGTCTGAAATGTCATAATCATGATGAAGACTGCTGGGAATGATTTGAAAATAGATGATCAGAGTGAGACTTCACATTTTTAGATAGTAAAGAGGAGACATTGGTCATCTGTCAGCTGCTGTGTGTCAAAGGTCACCGTGTGTGACCCCCCAGCCTTCTCTCCACAGGGACTCTATTGAAGGAAACCAAAGCAGATCCATCCCAGATCAACGTCTTCAACATGATCTGCCTCCACAGGAATATTCTGGCTTTAAACTGTAAACAGTAAACTTGTAGGTTGTGCTGCTTTCTTTTTAAATAGGATTTCACGTTTTTATTTTTTAAATTGCTTTTATGGTTGTAATGTATTGTGTTGTCTTGTGTACAGCACTTTAGGGCTCCTTGGCTGGTGGTGAAAGCTGCTTTATAAATGAATAAATGAAATGAAAACCTTAAAGAAATCTTTATACATATTTTCTCTTTGAACCCGATTCATGGTTGGACTGATTTGGTTAATTTCAGAGCAGAAGTTGAGATAAGGACAGAGCAGCTGTTTGAGGTGTGAGTGGCTTTAGGGGCTCTAACCTCTTTCTGTCTGAGACCCAAAGGACCTCTCGTTCTGCATCAGCGCCTCTCTGAGCTCCAGCAGCTCGGCGTGCTCCTTAGTGTAGGTTCTCTTCAGGTTCTCCACGTGCTGGATCATCACCTCCACAGCTTTCCCAATGCGGTTCTCCTGTTATGGAAAAACAGCAAACTCTGGTGGATGTCAACCTTCAGGTTCATCATCCCCACAAAGTGACCAAGTTACAGACGGACAGCCAAGCGTTCGTTTGCTACAGACCTGGTGAATGGCTCCTAACATTTCGGAGCGGCTGGACACCCGGTTTGTGGACTGGATGAGAATATCTAGGTTTTTCTGGAGCCTCTGGATGATCTCCATGGACTGGGTGTCATCCTCACACAAAGGAGTCAGAGCCTGAGGAGAAAAGTCAAACACAAACAACCCCAGACATCATCACGTTCTCTCATTTAAGATCTTTTTCAACAACAAAATGTCTGTGGTACACTTTAAAGTTCTACTTACTTTTTAAACCAGCCTATATATTACGAGTTTAGAATAAAGACACACATTATGATTGAGACTAAATCAACAAGAAACAATTCCGACTAAAGACTTTTTGAATCCTTGAGTTCAAGATGCTCAACAGGTTTTTGGGTGTGAGGAAAGCAGAATCCTGATCAGCATCCACGTTTGTTTTTGCTGAGGACCTTTTTTTTTAGGTAGAAGAAGTGAGTTTGCATTTTCTCCTGGTACATTTGTGGGTTTTCTCTGGTTTCCTCCACAGTCCAGAAACATGTTTCATAGGTTAACCGGGGAATCTACATCGACCCTACATGTGATCGGGTCGCCCTGCAGCGGACTGGATGTCCGGGGTGTACCCGCATTTGCTAGGATAAGCTCCAGCAACCCCATGACCAGAAAGGGATGAAGTGGTTTTAGAAAATGAACATCTATCTGGTTCTGGTCAGGAAATGTAAGAATGGGCCAGGAGTCTGCCGACAAAGATTCCACGGACAGATGAGTTTGTATGAAATGGGAGATAAGCAAATCATTTACTGTAAACTGACTATAAATCACTTGATAGCATCTGTAAAGTTGCAACAGTTCAAACGTTGACACTCGTTTGTGAACCAACATGTCTCACACAGTAAATGCCAAAACCAGATAGCTGAAGGTAGTCTGCGTTGGAGCAAACGCTGCGTTGTGTGGCGCCTCAGACCTGCAGCAATCCCTGGCAGCTGGACACTTCCTTGCGGATGTTCTCCTCAGCGAGGTCACGGGATCTCTGCTCCAGCTTCAGCCTCTTCTCCAGAGTGAACATGTCACACTTGAAGCCCAGGGACAGGCGCTGAAACTCAGCCTACAGGAAGAGAGCTGGAAGTGAGAGGCAGCTTTTTGCTTTTTAGTTCTTTCCACAGACAAAAGGAGCTGCTTACAAATGAACACACATTTACACTGCAAAAACAGGCGCAATACAAATAAATTCAACATTCTTAAAATAAGTCAAAATGAAAAAAATCTGCCAATGAGGAGAAAATGGTCTTACCAAGAATTCTAAAACCTGTTTCTCAAACTAAGATTATTTTGCTTTTGAAAAACTTTCCTGATAAGATCATTTTTCTTACAAGAGAGAAAGTGGAACAATCGTCTTTGAAACAAAAGGTCTTTCGCTTTCTTAAGTTTTGCAGTTAACTTGTTCATCCACAAGAAATCATGAAAAAATGTCTCATTTAAATTCTCCCCATCATTTCTACAACAATATTTTAAAATAGGTCCAGTACCTCAATCTCCTTGTCATTGGGCGACAAACTGCAGACACAGAGCATTTTTAAGGTGAGTGAGACACACTTCTTTAAGCACACATGAATAAGTAGAAGATTAAGTTCTGATCATCATCTCACCTGTTTCTTTCTTCTCTAAAGGCCTCGCTGGTGTCAGAGAGCACCGATGTCTCAGCTGCACAGAAACAATGTTTGAGTCATAACAGAAACAAGAGCAATTTAAAAAAAAAAGAAAAGAAAAATCGTATGTGTTTTTGTTGTTTTTGTTTATTTCTTGAGCATTTCAGCAGAGAAGGAGAAACACTTACAGTCCCTCTCAGAAGCTCTGCTGCTCTCACTTCGCTCATCCTGCCCTTTCTGCTCCTCGGCTGCAGACATGTTTCGCACAAACTCCTGCAAACACAAACAAAGAAGCACTAGTCCGTGCTCCGATTTCATCTCAACATTCCCAATCGGATGGCTTCTCCTTCATTACTCCGCCTGCACACCAGTCGCTACGAGAGGAGAATCCGAGGCTCAGAGCCGGCGTCGTACCTTCTCAGGAAGACCTGATCCAGGAACAGGTAAAATCCCACTAACACACTCCTCCTTCCTGCGCTCTTATTAACACACACAGGTCTAGTAGCACAGCAGGAATGACAGCATTTCTTTTCAGTTAGTAAATGGGTCCAGGCTGCATAACACTTTACACAAAAGAACTCCGTTCTGCGAGGAATCATCTGTCAATGATCTAGCATAACCTCAAATCAATCCTGGAAATGTTTAGATTACATTTTAAGATGAAAAACAATAAACAGAATGAATGA
Source organism: Oryzias melastigma (assembly GCF_002922805.2). NCBI lineage: Eukaryota > Metazoa > Chordata > Actinopteri > Beloniformes > Adrianichthyidae > Oryzias > Oryzias melastigma. The sequence goes on from NC_050534.1 coordinate 1,661,562, forward strand.
ATCATAAAATAAATCCAGGTGACACATTCTAGAGTTAGGATCTCAGAAAAAAGTTCTGGTCCTTCCAGTTTTAGCCGATACTGGTGACCTACAGCGAGTCTTTTCTCACCTGGTCAGTCTCTGGTTGTCTGGGGTCAGAGGTCGCGCGGCTCCCTCTCCTCCCTGTTGGACTGTCAGCCGTGATGGATGTTGCTGTTGGAGAGCTGCTGTTAGAGACGAGGTTCTCACTCCTAGGGAGGCGAGTCACGTCTAGAAACGTTTTAGAGGGGATGAGAAAAAGATGCTACACGTGAACGTGAGCGTGAAAAAACAAATACAACGGCGTGCGGGTGTTTCCGCCTACCTTCAGCCTGCGCTGCCGTGTCCTGTGCGCTCTCTTCTTCCTCCACCAGCACAGGTAACAGACAGGAGCTAGAAGGAACAAACTCCACCCTTCAGAGGGTCGTTTCTCCACCGTTACCGCATTAGAGATGCTGACACTCACCCGTCCTCGGCTGCTGGTCGCTCGGCTGAACCGTCACGGATCAAACTCTGAAACGACAAAAGAAAACAAACAGCAAAGCTGTGAAATGAGGAGAGTCGGCTGACTCCTTACATAACATTGGAGAGCCCTGCACTTTCAGGAGTGTGTGGATAAATAACACGATGGACAATCTGAAGAGGTGGAGGCGGGCTCTGAGCTCACATTTGAGTAAACACTCAACCGTGAGAGCTTCCAGGTTCCAATCCCATGGTGTGGAGCCACTTTTATAACCATTCACCTGCATTAAAACTATTTTTTTTCTCATTTTAACCTAGATATTTTTAAAGATTCTTTATTTATTACAAGAAAACATATTTTGAAGTTACTTTAAACCAGCTTTTTACAGTTTTATCTAAAAAAATGTATTTGAACACATTTTTGAACAGCTTTAGACTGGAATGGAAAAAGCTACAACAAGAGTGATTAACTTTCATCTTATTGTGTTTTCATTTGTATAAAAAGCAAGTGCCATTGTTTGACATAGAAAAATGTCAAAAATAATTTTTAAGATTCAAGATTTTTTAAAAATCTCAAGCATTCTTATGGATTTAAGCAGCAGTTTATCCACAAAACTGTGTGTTTGACAATTTCCTAGCAGCGGTTTAATACAGGGGGACCAATACATCAATGCAATGGACAGAGCTGCTAATACGCCTTTTTTTTTTGGACTGGCCCGAGGTCAGTCACTCAAAAAGAACCCTTAAAATGAAAGCGCATATGGAACGTTTCCGTTTTTGCCGCATTGTGCACCATTGATGTGACAACTATGAAGACACGGGTCCACTTCAACAAGCTGTTGAGGGAAAAACGACAGTTTTATTAAGTTGTAATCTCACATATTCATCTACAGTAATTGTCACTTTAAAATCTGCTTTTCATTACAAATCTGTATATTTAAGAAAATAAATATACCAAATTATAATCATATAATATTTTATTTAATTTACTACATAAATAGTAAGATATATACAGAACCAGACCACTGTCCCAAACACAACAAAAGTAAAACAACAAAACTTAATTGAAAAAGCACAGCTGTCAAAAGGTTAAGCTCCTCCCATCTTTAGACCAAACAGAAACATCAAAGTACCACTGATGAACAAAAATGAACTTTATTTATCCACAAACTGATTCTGCATTCAGGATTAGCTTTAGACTAATAAATAACAACAAAAACATTTTAAGTGTCTAATATTTTCTCTTCTTGAAGTCCAATTAATGTCTACCTTTTTTTAAGTTTTCCTACATTTAAAACATCTAAATATTCATTGAACAAATGTATTTTTTTTCATAAAATTACATTAAAAGTTGAGACGTTAACATTTTTAAAGGAGTAAATAATGAAGGATCGCCTCTTTGAAATACAGAAAACAACACACATCAGTGTCACCTTCATTTTCATGCCCAAATACAATTTGAATATATCCAAATTTTTGTGCTCCCGGGGAAGAAACACTTCTGCTGTATGAAACCTTACAGCTTTAACCTTAACTGTTATGATTGTTGGTTATTTGGGGAATAATACCTGAACAACGATCTCAAAGGAGAAAGTTGACTTTTTTCAAGCAAAGATTTAATGGAACCAACCAGGTAAACATTAGAAACTTGTGAAAAAACAAGCAAAGAATGCTATAAAGTACATGAACAAATACATGTTACAGACAATGAAAAAATGTAATCAATAAAAAAGGTTTGAACTCGAGCAAAAACTCATGGAAAATGAAAATCTTTTTAGTGTTTTCAATTCTGTAAGGATTTAAATTCAGCATTACCAACTTAAAGTCACACTCGGAATGTTTTTATTCTACTTTCAAAGTGTTCCCAGAACTCTTAACTATGATGATGCTGTTTTAGACAAAATGTAAATACCTGTTTTGTTTTCTAGGATATAGTTTCTGCAGAGCAGGAGTTCTTTGGATATTCACCTCTGAGTTGCAGGACCAACCCCGCCCCCCTTCCCATCAACCATAACTGAGGTCTCTACATTTACGTGCCCTCCCTCTAGCTTACAGCCCCTCACACCCTCAACCAAACATTAGCGGTTCAACAAAAACACTGATCATTATCAGAGCTATTGATCAGTAGAGTTGATCCAGATTCCAGCTCAGACCAGGAAAACAAAGACGTTCATAGATCTGTTTGTCTGACCCTCCAGCAGATATTTATGATTGCTGCAGCCTAAAACGCCTGATGTAGCAGCAGCCTTTGTGAAAAGCTGCAAAAAAAGTTGTGATGCTTTTATATATATACACATATACAGTATGTCACAAAAGTGAGTACACCCCTCACATCTCAGCAAACATTTAGTTATATCTTTTCATAGGACAACACTGCATAAATGACTGTTTGACACAATGAACAGTAGTCAGTCTAAAGTTAGTGCAGCAGTGTAAATTTATTGTCCCCTCAAAATAAATAAAAATACAGCCAATAATAGCTAAACCCCTGGCAACAAAAGTGAGATAACCCCTAAGTGAAAGTGTACAAATTGAGCACAAATGATCATTTTCCTTCCCCTTTGTCATGTGAACCATTAGTGTTACACTGTCTCAGGTTTCATCAGTTAGCAGGTGAGTTAAAATAAGCTCCTCCACTCTCTTAACCTGGTCACTGAAAGTTCAACATGCCACCTCATGGCGTCAGCTCTCAGAAGACCTGAAAAAACACATTTTATCTTTACATAAAGATGGCCTAGGCTGTAAGAAAATAGTCAGCACTCTGAAACTGTGCTGCAGCACAGTGACCAAGATCATCCAGCGCTTTAAGAGAACAGGTTCTTCTCAGAACGGGCCTCGCCATGGTCGACCAAAGAAGCTGAGTGCACGTTCTCAGCGCCACATTCAAAGACTGGCTTTGAAAAACAGACGGATGAGTGCGTCCAGCATTGGGGCAGAGATTGAAGGGATGGGAGGTCAGCATGTCAGTGTTCAGACCGTACGCCGCACACTGCATCAAACTGCTCTGCATGGTTGTCGTCCTAGAAGGAAGTCTCTTCTAAAGATGATGCTCAAGAAAGCTTGGAAACAATCTGCTGCAGACAAACTAAGGACCAGGATTACTGGAATCACTTTTGTTGCCAGGGGTTCAGCTATTATTGGCAGTATTTTTAGTTATTTTGAGGGGACAATAAATTTACACTGCTGTACTAACTTTAAACTGATTACTGTGTCAATGACTGTTTGACTGTGTCAAAGAGTCATTTATGCAGTGTTGTCCTAAGAAAAGATACAACTAAATGTTTGCTGAGATGTGAGGGGTGTACTCACTTTTGTGACATACTGTATATATTTTATGTTAACAATGAAAATAAACTTCACATTCTCATATTCCAACTCTTTTTATTGTGACAGATGCTCTAGTAAAATACTGCATCATCACTATATACAATGCTGCTGTGCTGTCATTAGACTTGAACAGAACAGTGAAACTCAAAATGAATTTTGGTCCTTGCTGCTAATATTTTGTGTATTGATTTAAACATACTCTACAATAAAATGACATGTTCCTGGGAAAAATGATAAACTTAAGAAAACAGCATAAGCTGATTAAGTCGCTCGCACTCAGCACACCCCACCCCGCTGCGTGCGCGCTCGCGCATGTGTCGGGATGACTGTTGACACGCGTCTCGAAGAGAAATAAATCAGAGAAGACTAAAGAGAGATAATAAAAAAGAGCAGAAGGGAAAAAGTCATGAAGCTGCGTCATCATCCATGACTGACATGGTAGATCAGTCAAAGTGCTGTTAAGTCACGATGAATATAAAAAGTTGAGGGGTGTGCAACAAATCCCGAGGTTTGCTTGAATTTGAGTTAATAGTTGAGATTGCAACATCGTGAAATCCTGAAGAGACGACTTGTCTGCAAGTGGATGCATCAGAATGGAGCGGAGCCCAACGCGTTTTCTGTCATAAAAATGATTTTTTTAAAGTGGATTTTTCTTCTGATCCTGATTCTCATTTGAATAAAGAAATACTCAGAAAAGCAGTTTAAGGCTCAGCATATTTTTCATGGTTTAAGTTGTTTTTTGCATAGTTTGGGGTGTGGCTTATGTGATTTTGACATTTTTATAAAATAAGGATCAATATTTGCTAGAGGGGCTGTGGCTGTGTACAGCAATATTGCATATACTAAAAACTACGTAGAAGACAGAGCCAGTCATCATCGGCAGAATGGTTCTATAGCCAAGTAAAAGATTTTTTTCTTCTTTATGATGCTCTAAACGCAATTTCATTGTTATTCTGTGACAATGACAATAAATAAATTGAATCTTGAATCTTGAAGCTTCATTTGGCTTTGGCTGCTGTGACTTTCAACACCATTTTCAGAGTGAGCCTCTAGCTGTTGATGTTTGTCTGGTGTTCAGCAGCACAGTGCTCCTTCCACAGCGTCTGACCTTCTCCTCTGGAGTTCGTCCCCTGACTGAGACCACCTTCCCTTTAAATCACACCAACAGAGCGCCCCCGCTGTGGCCTCAGAAAGAGGAAGCCGTGGGGATGGGTACTGAACAGAGGAAGCTGGATGTCCGTCTGCCACTAACCTTGTGACGACGCATATCTGCTGCACTAGAACCCGCCTCGCTCTTCTCCTCTTCTCCTCCGAGTTCCTCACAGGTCAGCAGGGAGCTGAGAACAGTCAAAAGGTTAAAGGTTAAGCCGTTTGCGTCCCGATTCAGGCTCTAAAGGGAGCTAGAGGCCGCTGGGCTGCAGCTGCTTCTGTGATGGGAGATGAGCAGCCTTCGTGTGTTTGAAGCAGGACTGTGTCTATGCAAAGCACGGCAGAGGAGAGGACAATTCCCCCATGCAGCCCTGCCACGGCCAGAAAACCCGTCATTTGACTAACAAATACGGGAAAAGTCAGAGGGAAGTGGTGCAACTCTGTGAAAAGGTAACTTCACTGGCAGCGGCTGTGAGTGCCAGTCTGACTTCCTCAGACAGACAGGTCAGGAGGGGAGAGTTTACAGCTCCTGCTGCCTCTGAAGTGAGCATCAAACACACCCACTGTAAGAACTACTGAATTATTGTTTTTAAATCCACGTAAAAAATTAGCAGTAAGTTTTTATGATAAAGTACCTTTCTGTGAGGCTGAGCGTGTCCTCGGGGTCGGTCGCTGTAGTGTTGGGTAGAAGCATGTCTGCAGGAGTGATGGTCTGCTCCTGCTCTGATGACGAGCTCACAGCTGGTTCTGGACCACATGAGGGAGACTCTGCACCCCCACAGACCTCATCTGCTGAGGAACAGGAGAATCCATGCACTGAGAGGCTGCACAGTCAAGTCACGGTAAAGACTCGGCATGTTTCGCAGCAGTTTGAGAAAGCCGTCTCTGCGCAACAAGCAGCGTCAGGAAATGAGTCACTCGGGGTTCGGCCGTGGACGCGACGGCGCTTCACTCCACCACAGAGAGTAGAAACTGAAACAAACAGACGGAGGGGGGGCTCTCACCGCTCTTCTCGGAGTGGGACAGATCAGGGAGCGCGTCCGCCTCGGGGTGCTTAGCGCTCACAGCTTGTGAGTGGGCGTCGAGAGGTGCTGCTGCCGCTTTCTGACATGCAACGAGAAACATCGGAGAAAGAAGAGGCAGCAAATATGATCACCAACTCGAGACGAGACAGGAGCACGGGAAAAATACACTGAGACACGAGCATTCTATGTCAAAACCAACCAGACCTGCAGCTATACGGCCACTAAAGACCGCACAAACTCTAGTCATGTTTCCACTTAATCTAGCATCACCTTGAAAACTTTGAGGAATGTTTTTTAATACAATAAAGTCCACTGGAAATTCAGTTTCTGATGGTTTTAACATGTTCCTGTAGCATTTTGATGGAGGACATAGATAAAGAACAAGGAGATTAAAATAGCATTTCTTTATTCAGAATGCTGTGAATCAGGAGCAGAGGAAAAATGTGGCTCAGAAAAATATCCTATTTGTGACGTCAAAAATATGATGTGAGCCACAAGCTTGGGAGAGAGTTCTTAATATCAGGGTGGGGGCAGAGGCAGAGCTACAGGTTGGCTTGGGGGGGGGGGGCAGCTCCACCCCACTTGCCACCTCAATTTTTGAGTCAATAATGACAGATACCACTTGATGCTGACAGAGGCGCTCTCGCCTAAATCTGGTTTAGCTCAAAATGCTCCCAAAATGTCATCTGTGTTCCTCCACTCCTGGTCATTAACTTTCAGTAGGAAAGTTAGGAATCATTTTCAAGCATTAGTTCCTCTTAGGACAGGTCAGAGGCGGAGCTCCTTCATCCTTCATCACAACGACCAGCTCGCCCTGAAGCATCATTTTTGGCTGACACTCGCTAAAATGTTCTAATCTAAGGTAAGTTTTTGCAAAGATAAAATATGTAAATGCTTCATGAATACGTGTCTCACTATCACAAAGCAGTAGAGCACTTATGATGAATCTCTTAAGATGTTTGATGATTTGGGTTTGTTGCAACTGCAGGCTACAAAGAAGTTAAAGTTTAAGTCACACTATTTGTCACACACCTAGGTGTGTGAAATTTGTTCTCCGCACTTGACCCCTCCCCTGGGGGAGTGGTGAGCTGCAGACACAGCCGCGCTCAGGAACCATTTGGTGGTTTAACCCCCCAGTCCAACCCCTTAATGCTGAGTGCCAAGCAGGGAGGCACTGGGTCCCATGAACCGACAACCTTCCAATCTCAGGGCGGACACTCTACCACAAGGCCACTGAGCTGGTAGAAAATGCACCGCCATAAATGGGGCACCTCATCTAAACGTTCAATCAACACTTGTGCGTATTTGGTTTAGGATCTGCTCTTCCACATGTTATTTATGGTCATGTTAGCATCATTGTGCTGGGATGGATGGGATTTCTGAACATTACTGTTCTATAAATGAACGAAGCTTCATTCTGTGGCGCTCCACCTGAGGACAGGTGTGTCTGTGGGGGGAGTGAGGATGAATCCTCATGGACCAGCAGCTGATCACGAAATCATGCTGTGTAGAGTTTCAGTTTGTTTATGATCTTTATGAATGTAAACACATTGTGTACAAAGACTCAGATGATGTTAGAAATACGTTTTCTTTAGGTTTTGTTTCTGCTCAAACCAATCAGATGCTCTTTACGAGCGTGATGACGTCATCGTAGTGCTGCGTGCCATTATGCTCTTCTGCTCCGTGCGCGTGAGAGCGCCATGGTGTGTGCTGAGAGGAGAAAGCTTTCCATTGGATGTTCAGTGTGCATTGATGGACCAAGTAAGTTTCTGTTTCTGTATGTTTTTCTTTGAGTCTTTTTGTTCTGTTTAGTTAGTAAAGCGAAGCTAAATGAGCACTAACGAGACAAGGAGCACGGAGTGCCCGTGGGCGTGCATGTGGGTGAGCACGAGTTTTGGATATCTTTTTTCAAGTAATTTAAGTTACAATATAGTTTGTGTTAATGAAAAAAGAAAACCTTTGACTAATTTAGGATAACGTGATTTATGAAAGCGACTTAATTATGGAATCATTTAACAATGCACAATTACATATTTGTTCTTTCTGCTGCATATTATTGGGAGGCACAGATTCTGTCTGGATCAGCAGCGGCCTGACAGAATCTGTGTCGCCTCTTGTTTAATGTTCAAAAGGTGGTTAAAAAAATCAAACATGATAAATAAAGTCTGTCATAATTATCCACCTTCTTTTTATCCTTTTTGGGACAAAACATGAGTGTTTTTTAAACCGGTCGGCACTAGTGGTGTCAATCACAAACAATGATTGTCTATCTTTACTGATGTTGAATGACAGACATGAAGTCTTGTCCACCTTTGTCATGGGAGGGCCAACACCTCAATGTAAGGGTGGACCCCATAAGAGAGCACAAGAGTTAAAAACTTAAAACTTTACTAACTACACACCTTACTAACACATCGAATAGATCAAAATGCTGCTTTTTCTGAATGTATTTATTTTTTTAAACTAGGTGATGGAATCAGCAGCAGTGAGTGGATAGATGATTGCAGCAGATGAAGACTGATGAGAACATCATGAACATCAACCCACTGATGCTGAAGCTGCAGCATGGAAACCAGCAGCTCCTCTAATAACAGCAGTATGAGAGGAAGAACCGCTGAGGTCCAGACAAAGTCATTCCTGCACAGGACGTCCACACAGATGCTGAAACTCTGACCAGAGGTGGAAAATGAGTGTTAACACTAAAGATTTATTTATTTATTTGTTCTGTCAGTCATCAGAGTGAATATACTGGATAAATAAAAACATATTCATACTGCAGATGAGAACAGGTGTTTTCTTTTTTTCATGATGTAGAAGCTGCTTGTTTGCTGATTAGCAACAAACTGAAAAATATTTATTAACTATTTAAACATTATTGAATATAGAAACTTTTTTTTCATAATTTGAAATAAATTCAGGTGTCAAGGGATAAGAAATCATCAATACAAGCTTCTTTAAGATTTAGAAATAGCAGCTCAGCTAAAAGAACTGCTGCTTTCTCAACAATAAAATGTTTTGAAATACATGTTTTTGATGCTGTCATTTGTGATCGACTTCCACTCTGCTGTTTTCATGTGCCACCCCTTCCAAAACTTCGCCCCCCTCCTGACACCACATAGAAAATGTTCTATCTCTGCCACTGGGTGGGGGGGATGTTGTTCCACGCCAACAGTCCCACCCACACCTCAGAGGTTAAGCTCCTGCTGCTCTGCAGAAACTATGTCCTGTGACGTCAGCAAGAAGGTGGTGTAGTAATGGTTTGGGCTGGAATCATGGGGAGAGTTGGAGCAAATTAAAAAAAAAAAATCTCCAAATATCCTTAACAACTGGAGCTCTAAGTGCAGTGTTTACAGTCTGTCGTGCCCCATAACTTTTCAACCGTTAACGGAATGAACTGAACAACTCAGATGTACATGCTAATAATTAAAAAAAAATAACATTTCTTATTTAACCCTCTGGATCCTAGATACTAAAACTCTGTTTTTGTCTACTTTTGAATTTACCTCTGTACTTTTAATTTGAAAGACTACCTGCAGCTTATTTGTTATCATTTTAATCAGCACAATCGTACCTATGTAATACTACCTTTATTATGTCATTTTTCTGATATACTCACACATCAGACATCTGAAAAATAGGGTTCCTTTTGCTGTGGAAACCTAAAAAATGTTTAACAAACTGTATATACAAGATAGAATAAAAGTTTTAGGTGTAATTCCACAAAAAAATAAGAATACATTTAGTCAACAAACTAATCAACATGTTTTTGAATGAAAATACAAAAGAAATTCCAGGCGAAATTCCCAGATTCCTTATTTGGGCCACACATATGAACAGTTTGTGTTGATAAAAGAACATCACAGACCTCACAGCTCCATGATGTGACCTTTCATATGTTGTCATACAGACAGTGATCTGTCTGCCTGTAGATTCCGCTTCTGGCAGCCTCAAAATAAGAATTTCTCTCCTAAGAGCACTGCTGTTCATTTGACATGTTTCCTGGAATTTCTCTTTTTTTTTTTCCTTTCTTTTTTTCAGCTTTTTCTTTTTTCTCACACATTTTCCTTATGGTGTTTGTGAGGAATAATAAAAAGGTTTTAGGGACAACTTTGATCCAGCTGGACTTCAGGTCTGCTCAGCTGGAATCTGCTCTCAGGTGGGGGCGTGTCTGTCCACTCTGTTGCTCGCCTCTCGTAACAGCGGCGGGCGGGACTTTGGCGGAGAAGCACAGAGGGTCTGTGATTTTTGATAACGCTGGTGGATGTTGCTGTAGTAAACTCGTGTCCGACCCCATCCCAAATTAAGATTATGATATGTTTCTTCCATGTGGAATTTCTAATAGCGGACAGTTCGTTTTGCTCCACCCCTCCACAGCGGGTGCACTGACCTGCATTGCAGCCGTCGGATCAAAGTTTGTCTTCCACCTCATTTATTAAAATAAAACACTGATTTTGTCCAAAAACCACAGATGAGGGTCGTATTCTCCCTTTAATTCAATAATAAATCAGTCACAGAACATAAAAATTAAAGTTTATTTTAGACGGTGTTTGATCAGGTTGATCTCACAGCTGCACAGCAGGACGCCTGAGGGCGTCCGTCGGTTCCAGAGGGTTAAGGTGTTACGGTGCGACCATGGATTTTTGTTTTTGTTTTTTTTTTTTTTTTTGGCACAACATTGAAAAATCCAGTCACATGTGCAACCAAATTAGTCACAATCCAAGACCCTGTACTGGGATATTAATAAGTATGTGGTCAATTTTTGTCTTGGACTGCTAAGGAAAAGGTTTCCTACTGTTTTTATGAGTTAAATTTGAGCTCTCTGGAATGGATGTTTTGTTTTTTTCTTAATTATTAATAAAATGTTTTCTGATTGGAATAGCTTTAGAATTCAGTAAACATGACCTCCTAATGCAGAAATTCAGTCCTTAGGACTCTGTCAGATGTGGAACTCCACGATAGTGTGGAACAGTAACTTTGAAGGATTCTATTTTAGATGAAGAAATACTGTTATTTTTAGGAGGTTTGTTGAATAACATTTAATATATACTGTAATGCTTATTGACTTGAACATTGCATGTCAGAAGTTTCTTCCATTACTGTATGTGACAACTGTAGCCCAGGCTGGGTGGAGTTGGGGGTGTTGTATGGTACATGTGTGCCTAACTGTGGCTTGAGATCTGTTGCATCCCAACTAAAGATTAAGCTGAGCTCAGACTCCCTCCCCGCCGGTGGTCACAGTCCTGCAGACTGAGTGTGTTTGTGTTGTGAAGCAGTGTAGTGATGGCTGGGGTTACTAAAGGCAGATATATGGTATGTGCATCCAACTTTGAAAAAAATGTTTATTGTCGTGGGAGAAATAAAGACTTCCGCTGGCAGCAGCAGGTGGAGCTTCAGGAATTGAGTTGATTTACTTCTGGGTAGCAAAAAACTCAAAATATAACTAATATTTGATAAATAATTTGTTTTTTTTATTGTTCCAAAGGTAACATATAAATAAGGATATAGTGCACTCTGAAAGGCTTAAGAAAGTCATAGTATGCCCCCCTTTAATGCTGTACCTTACAGCATGAAGAAGATTTTTTGCAAATAAAATTTTTACAAAAACAGCAACAGGAGGACAAACTCCTGCCTGCAGTAGGTGTGTAACCACACAAGTGACACAAAAAGGTGTGAAAAGATCTAACACACGACATTTAAGCTGGTAGTTTCAAACTGATTTTCATAAATATGAACATCTCTGTCGATCAGGTTCAAAGGTCAAAGCAATTTAGTCTGAAGTTTCACTTTGGAAAACTGACAGATGCAGAGTCATGTTGAGGAAATCAGCAGCGGGTTTGAAATAGAAACTTATGTCAACTCTCTTTCACAGTATGAAAAGCTGCACGGATATCTAAAATTAGATGCAGAGGAGAGCTTGCTCAACAGTATTAAAGCAACAGTCAGTCAGTCAGTCAGTCAGTCAGTCAGTCAGTCAGTCAGTCAGTCAGTCAATGAGCAGAGTTCTCTGGTTTCAAAGATCTTCTGGGTATTCCTGGTGAAGAACTCCTCTATTGGACAGAAATGTAAAGAATCCTTGGACAAAAAAAGCTGCATTTAAGCTTAAATTAAACCTAAAACTACTTACATTTACATAAACTCCAGTGTATGCCGATAATTGGCTTTATGTTGATTTATTTTGGTTGTTTAAAGCTTAAAAAATGATGCTTCCTCAAGCTACGTTCTCAGCACACCAGAGACGGGCTTTAAAACGAATGAAAACTGGAGACATGTGGAAACACACATTGTGTGCTTTACTGTTCAAGACCCATCACTACACAAGTATCGACACAAGTTTCTATAATCGCTTTTGCCACCACTGAATACACATCAAAAGTTAAACCAGTCGATCTTCCACCAGTCATGACTCCGATGTGGTAGTGCCGTAGGGATGGCGTCCCTTTTAATTCACAGACTGAAGGAGAAATGAATAATTGTGGTTTGTGTCTGGCTGGAATTGTGTCACACCAAGTCTTTCATTTATTGGAATAAAGTTGTGAAAGAAAAAGTCTGGAGATTCACCAGATCTACACCACTTTAACATTCAGCACCAAACCTCTTCCAGCTGTGAGTACTGGCGTAAGCAGGGGGGTCGCTAGGGATTTTGGGCCCCATGAAAACATTTATATAGAGCCCCTAACACAGAGGCAAACTGGCATTAGGGGCCTTTGTGGGCCCCCCTCAGACTGGGCCCCTAGAATCAGCCACGTTTACCCCCCCTTTTTGGTGCCCCAGGGCGCTAGTACGGGGTAGCCACAGGTGAACACTGAACACAGGTGTCACATGTTCGGTAGCATAAGAGGAAAAGGATCAATCTTACCTGTAAAGGTTGATGGTTCTCCTCTGGCTGTGCGTCTGAAACCAAAATGATTGGAAACAGTAAATGTAAAGAGATTTTAACCACACACAAAGAAACGACAAATACAAGCATGTCATTCAGAAGAGAAGGTTTGATCTCAGAGCTTCATTATTTCCATATTAAGGGACGGTGGTTAAAAAGAGGGGCAGGCGTTAATGAGCCACGTTTGTTTTCTCTTTCTGTGCTTCCATCCATTGAGGCAGACAGGAATGAGGATTACAGAGCTCAGACCTCCACAGCGGTCCTTAAAAGGAGGATTTTTCACACGGATTTTCTGTTCCTGCACAAACCAGAAGAACCGTAGAAGGCAGCAGCACGAGTGCTGCACGGCTGCTTTACAGGGCGTCCAGACAGATGAATGGCTACCAAGCCATAATCCTCTTTTTTAGGTAATCTGGTGTCATTATAGCAATTTTATGATCAGTTCAACTAAAAAACTGTCAAAAATTTTTGTTTTTTTTACTAAATACTTGTAACAAATGAATCAATTGTATCTTTTTTGGCTGCTATAAAGGTAAAAGCTGATCCTATGAACATCAAATATTTTACAGAAATGATGACAAAAGTTTGGACACATCTCCTCATTCAATGAGTTTCTTTATTTTCCTGACTGGTTACATGATAGAGTCTCACTGAAGGCTGTAAGGACCATTTGACCATGAAGGAGAGTGATGGAGGGCTGCTGCAGATGACCTGGCCTCCATGTGAGCTGGGCCTGAACCCCATTGGCAGGTTTTGGGGGGATCTGGACGGCAGAGTGAAAGCAAAGAGGACAACAAGTGCTGAACACCTCTGGGAACTCCTTCAGGACTGTTGGAAAACCATTTCAGGAAACTACGTCTGGAAGCTCATCAAGAGCATGCTAAGAGTGTACCAAGCAGGAATCAGAGCAAAAGGGGGGATGGTTTGAAGACACTAAAGCACACGTGTCAAAGTCAAGGCCCGGGGGCCAGATCCGGCTGTTTATTCTGGTCAGTCCGTGACCTAAGGTGTGTTTTGGATTTTGGCCCCTTGTGTGACTGAGTTAGACACCCCTGCACTAGAATATCAAACAGGATTTGAGCTATTTCACCTTTTTTTGGTTAGGTCAGCAGTCTGCAACCTGAGGCTCCAGAGCCCCATGCGTCTCTTTCATTCCTCCATCGTGGCTCTTTGGTTTGAAAATAAAAGCAAGCAACTGAAGTAAACCACTTTTTTTGCATTTATGTTTAGTTTTTCAAACTGAAGTTCTCTTTAATCAGTAAGATAAACATTTTTTAAACTACAGACAATCCATTTAAATTAAAAAAGTCTTGTGAGCTTTACAACTTAAAAACTATATTTTATAAATGAATGGCTTTTAATGGCCACAAAAAAAGTATTTTTCTAAAAGATGAAGTGGGACTTTTTGGCTCTCATTGGGTTTTATTAAATAAGAAACTGGCCTAAACGGTTCTTTTAGCATTAAAGGTTGCAGACCTCTAGGTTAAGTACATGGTAAATGGCAATAGGGCTGTGGATCATTGTTTAGGTGGCGATCCAATTCAATTCATGAATTAAGCTCAACGATTAACATATCGTACCACAATTTTTAATTTTTGATATTTTTATTGCTATGTGTATGTCTATTTGCTGGCTGAATGAAAATTGAAATTATTTGTATTAAATCATCAACATTTATACCTTTATTTAGAACAGGAGATCAGAATCAACAAAACTGATTAAAAAAACACAAAGATTCAGATAAAAAGACATTTTGTCATTTTAATTTTTTTTTTTTTTTGATAACCTTCTGATCATGTTTAGCAGTAACATAAACATAAAAAGGATAAAAATCACTGTTGTTTTGGATCATTTAACAGCAAAACCTGAAAATGTTCTCCACAGTTTTCTATCCTCAAAGTTCTTCAATATTTGACGTTCTAAGCATCACATATTGATGAAGAGCCCGAATGAAAAGAGTCATTTTTTTCCGCAGCAGAATCATCTGATTCACGTTGATTACATCCACCTTTCAGCAGCGCGAGGCTGTTTCTTCAGAATAAGATAGAGCTTCTTAATTACGTCAAATGTTGAAGAGTTGTCATAACCAAAAGAATGTAAACACTGGAGCTAAAGCCCCGATGTTAAAGCTAATTCATTTTTTCAGAAGTTATGTCTGTGAGTGGAACTTCAGTCTCAGTTTTTGAACGGAAAAAATCTCTCGCTAGTTTTACTTTGAAAACCGGAAGCTTCACCGTCACGAAGATGTGTTTACTTCCGGTAGCAGTACCGCGGCTCTTTTGGTTTAGTTTGTAAACTTAAAATCCTACATTAATCTGCATTTCAGAGCAAAAATACATCATTCCCAGATGATATTTTGATGGTATTTTACTACACTAATATATTTATAAAGATCGCAAATTGGTATTAGAATTCTTGGGAGCAGATCGTGAGTGTTCGAGCACTCGGATACTAGTTACAGCCCTAGATGGCGTATACTTATATAGTGCTTTTCTACCTTCCTTAAAGGCCCAAAGCGCTTTGCAGTCACACACATTCACACACTGATGGTGGCTTCACTGCTGAACACTGACACCAACCTTCCACCAGAGGCACTGTGGGGTTCAGTGTCTTAACTCCACATGTGTTCATTCATAGTTTTGAAGCTTCAGTGAGAATCTATAATGTAAATAGTCATGAATATAAAAAGCACTATTGAGCCACTTAAGTGATTTATCAATAAAGGTTATTGAAATGATTGATTTGTTTGGTTGTGTATGTGTTCTATTTTTACTCACCTCGACCGTCTGCCACACTGGGGTGAGCAGTGGGAGTTGCCAGGAAGACTGCAGATAGAGGAGTTGAGATGTCCCGCCCTCCTCCGTCCTCCTTCGCTTCACTCTCCACCGTCCAGGTCTCCTCCTCGTCACACCTGTCAGGTAAACTTGCTGCAGCTTCCCTGCGTTCCGGAGCTCCACAGTTCCTCTCTGCCAGCTCGTTCTTTAGGAAGTCTTGAAGAGCAAACTCCTCCTCCCAATCCAAGTCTTCCCCAGGCTTCAAGGAACACAGATGGACAACAAGATTCAAACTCACAACATGGTCTGATGTGAAGCTGCATGTGAGTGTACCCCGATGCGTGTTTAGAAAGCTCTTCAAAGCTTTAATTATCCTATTTTCCACAGTATTAGGTGCATTAAGTGAGACAAAAGAGTCAACGATAAATCCAATGACTTTTTTAACCACATTCACTGAAATTCGTTCCAAATTATTCTGCAAATTATATTTTTCTATTATTTATCTATGCAAAGCAAATGACAGTCATAATTTAAGTCCTCAACCATTAGATGATGTATTAAATGTTATCAAACAAACCCCCTAAAGACAACAGTATTTTTTCAAAACTAAGAACCTTCAAATGTTCCACATTAACACAGAGTTCCACAATGTTTAAAGATTCTAAAGAACTGAAAATGGTCATTTATGAATCTGCTGCATCCACATGTTAAGAGGGGGGACCGTGCTTTTTCTGTGTTGGCTCCCAAACTGTGGAATCAGTTGCCACCAGCTATAAGAGAGATCACGCTTTTGGAGTGTTTTAAAAAAGAATTGTTCCTCCACTACAGCCTTTTAGCATTAGCCTAGCCTTTTATTCGATTTTATGGTGGTTTTATCTCTGTTTTAAAATTGTTTTATTGATTTTATCATTGTTTTTAAATTGTTTTACTTGGTTTTATGTCTTTTATCCTTTTTTATGTTTTACTATTGCACAGTGCTCGGTTTTTGTTTTCCCTTGTGTACAGCACTTTGGGCCTCCTTGACTGGTGGTGGAAGGTGCTTTATAAATCAATAAATGAAATGAAAAATGAATGAAAAGAGCTCTGGATTACAAGGAACATTATCATTTATGGAAAAGAATTAAAGCTTTGAAGAGCACCTTACAGTGCAAAGAACACTACCTAAGATAACTGTCATCATAAAACTAAAATTATGTATTTAAAATGACAATTTATTGCTCCAAAAATGTAATTTTCTGATAACCAGACTGCTTCCAGCACACATATTGCAAACATGCATGAAGGTTTGCATCTATCCAGCTTCTGTGTACAGAGGCATGTGGGAACACATTTCAGCCGCCAACTCACACTTGAATTTCTCTGCAGCTTCTCCATCTGAGTTCTGCGTCACCACTGACGATCTGCTGTCGTCACCAATAAAGTTTACAGTTTTTAGATTTCTATTCCTCTAAATATGTAAGTTCCTGCAGGGTTTTTGTTGAAAACATGAAAAAAAGCCATTTCCTTCCTGTCAGACCTCTTCTTCTGGTTCTGGAGTCTGGCAGGAAACCTCTCTGGCATCCTGAGGGGCCTTCAGCAGCTCCAGATCCTCTCTCAGCTGCCGCTTCTGGTTCTCCTGCTCCTGCACCCTGCAACGACAAACGTCACTTTAAAAACCAGACCGTGGAACAAAACAAAAGAAGATTGAACCAGAGAAGTCATGCGGTGAACCTAAAGGCCATTACAGGAGGGCTAACTGTACCCCGTCCGCAGGCCCACGCAGTGTCCCATTCCGTTTCCCAGGGTGACAGTTATTTGGGTTTTGAGCTTCAGCCCTCAGATCCTAGAATTCTTGGCACTGATCGACTCTTTTAGAGTTGAACTAAAGTCTTAAACTCCAAGAAAAGGAGACCCAGCTATGATCCAGAAAACCATTTAGAATCTGTAGGTCAGAAAACTTAAGATGAAGCTGATAACGGAGTGCGAGGAAACCCCCAGCTCCTCTGGTCAGACGCTGCACCAGTGTGCTCCTTTTATAGGTGTGTGACACACGCCTCAGACTACAATCCAGAAAAGGCTTTGGGCTAAATGAAGCGAGCCTTCAGAGGTGAGCGAGGTCTGAATCTGCTGTGTGGGTTCAGTCAGCAGCAGAATCTGGACCACATCAGTGTTTAGTGTCTTTTAAGGACACTTTTTGTAGCACTAAAAGAGATAACTTTATTCAAACGTCAGCATGCAGATTGTTTACAGGGAAGCATATGCAAACCCTCGTCTCGTCTGATCTACTCACCTGACTGACAGGTGGAGGATCTCTGTGCGGGACCTCCTCATGTTGCTGGCCATTTTGATCAGCTCCTTCTCTAGTGAGTCTGTGTACTGGGCCAGCTGGTCCAGGCGGTCAGCCCAGTCCGCTCTGCGGGCGTCCAGCTCGGCCCGAACCGTCTGTGGGAGGGAAAAGGCTGAGGGTCAGTCGGTCACCCGCTTGTGGCTACGGTCCGCTCCAAAAAGCCGACAGAAAAACCCTTTCAGCGCCATCCCGCCGAGCTCCCGCTGCGGCTGCATTCCGTCTCATTTGATGCGTTAAATCCTGTATGTTAGCACTAATGAATGCAAAGCAGCTACCGGGGTGGGGGGGTGAAGGGAAAGTGACGGAGGAGGGGAGTGGGCCGTGTTGACGGTGCCGAGTAAACGGCACAGATCAGAGTTAGTTATGTAAGTGGTTTCTCTGGAGGAGAAACTGTGGGTGGAAAGGAGAGAAAAAGCAGATAGAGCGAGGAAGAATGCAACATGTGGAGAGGGGGGGGGTCACTTTATATAAATCTATGATTCATGTTAGAAGAAAAAAAAACATCCAATGAACCTTCAGAGTTTCAGAAAAAAACAACAAAGAGGTACAAAAACATGATCTGTGTCACTTTGTTCTGGTGTCAGACTTAGTTTTTCCTTTTAAAACTGGTATCACGCTCTCACCGGCCACTTCATCAGGTCCACCTTCCTAGTACTGGCTGGACCCCCTTTAGCCTCTAAAATAGGGGTGTCAGTCCTCGAGGGCCGGTGTCCTACATGGTTTCAACCAACCTGCCACTGAAGCTCCTTGTTGGCCAAACACACCTGATCCAGGTAATCAGCAGCAGATAAGGCAGAGTTTCTGGAAGACCAGCAGGAGGCCGGCCCTCGAGGACTAGATTTGGACACCCCTGTTCTAGAACCACCATAATGCTTGGTGGCATCGATTCATCAAGGTTCTCAAAACATTCCTCAGACTTTGGTCCATGTTAACATGACAGCATCAAAGTTGCTGCAGATTTGTCGGATGAACATCCATGATGCCAATCTCCTGTTCCTCCACATCCCAAAGGTTCTATTGGGTTCTGGTGACTGTGGAGGTCATTAGAGTCCAGTGAACTCATTGTTCTAGAAACCAGTCTGAGATGATTCCAGTTTATGACATGGAGTCTTATCCTGCTGGAAGTAGCATCAGAAGATGGTACTCTGTGGTCATAAAGGGATGGACATGGTCAGAACAATACTCAGGTAGACTGTGGGGTTGGAACCATGACCAGTTGGTACTGAGGTGTCCAAAGTGTGTCAAGAGAATATCCCCCTCACCATGACACCACCACCAGCCTGAACCATTAATCTAAGGCAGAATGGATCCATGTGCCCATGTTGTTGATGTTACCATCTGAATGTAGCAGCAGAAATAGAGACTCATCAGACCAGACAACGTTTTTCCATCTTCTATTGTCCAGTTTTGGGGATTCTGTGTGAATTGTATCCTCAGTTTCCTGTAGCTGACAACAGTGATACCTGGTGTGTTCTTCTGCTGCTGTAATTCATCACCATCAAGGTTGTTGTGTGTTCATTGATGTAGACCTCGGTTGTAACCAGTGGTTCTTTGGGTTACTATTGTCTTTCTATCAGCTGGAACCAGTCTGGACATTCTACTCTGATCTCTGACATCAACAAGACATTTCTGCTCACAGAACTGCTGCTCTCTGGATATTTTTTATTTTTCTGACCATTCTCTGTAAACCTTAGAGATAGTTGCGGGTGAAAATCCCAGTAGATCATCAAATCCTCAGAGCAGCCTGTCTGAGACCAAAAAACATGCCACCTTCAAAGTTACTTCAATCACCTTTCTTCTCCATTCTGATCTCAGAACTGCAGTAGTTGCACAGGTGTGCTTAATAAAGTGGCCCATGAGTGTAAGGGGACTTCATTAATACATTCAGTTTAGTATGAAGAATCTAAAAAGTTGATCCTGATGAAACCTTAAAGCATCTCTGACCTGAAGACGAGGCTCCACGTCGCTGCCCAGAAAGCCCCGAACAGTGGAAACAACAGAGCAGCTTTCTTCTTCCAAATCCTTTTTCTGGAGAAAAACAAAGTCAGTTCTTACAAATAAATCCATCAATACAGCCAAAGTCACAAACATAAAAGCTCAGACAAATCCCACATGTTTGTTTCATGTTTGATTTGTCTCAACATCCAAACAAATCATTTGAGCATCCAAACCAACTGTTAAAGGGTTGAACAACAAAAAAGATTCTGTAACTTTTTACTCAAAATCCAGCAAAACAAAGATGCCAGACTAACATAAAGATACTAAATAACTACTTTCTCTTCATCTTGGACAGGTTTTTCATCGACATTTATATTTACTTAGTTTTGGCCACAAATGCTTTGCAAATTGACATTATTGGAGTTAAGAAAATAATGTTTTCTCAATTTATTTATGATGTCTTAAAAGCACAAGTGATGAATTAAAAACAAAAAAAGACAAGAGAAATAAAACTTGAATGCATTTAATACTGCTGGTACTGATAAAAACACAGTGAGATTAAGGATTAAGGGAATGTAACCTCATTTCCATCAAGCTGAAGGGAAGTCTGCAGCAGGACGACTGAAGAGCTGAACGTTTTCTGCTCACCTTTCAGCTTAATGAGATGTTAAATACATCTTCAGTGTCTGTGACCAATTCAGATGTTGACCTTGATAACAGTTTGGAATTTGTGTAAGTGAACATAATAATTAAATGAATTGGGTAAAGCATTTGTTGAATTGGTAAACTGAAAGTGAAGAACATTTTTAAAGCTATTTCCAACTTCCTAGAACACAAAAGTGCTGATCCTCTTGGGATGGTAACGTTTGTTCTGGTCAGGACGTTTCATTAAAATCCTAAACAAAGAAGTTGTTTGAAGTGCTCTTAAGCCCCTCCCACTACAGCAAAACACTTTTTTGAAGCAAAAGACGTGATGTTACTAAACGAGGACATGAAAGAAACGCATGCACCCACACAGTTCCATCAAAGAGAGAAGTTCTGCTTCAATCAAAGCCCAGAACAACATGTCAGAACTCCAGAACCTGCTGAGCCCAGAAGATGACACTTTGTTAGCAAGTCTTTCATTCAAAAAGACGGTTTTCCTGCAGAGTTCCTGAGCTCCCTCTGACTGCCAGCTTTATCCTTCAGGCTCAACTACAAGCTGGGTTTAATAAAGAAATACCCCATCAAAGGTAAACACGAACATCTGCCCTGTATTCTGGTTCAGAAGACCATAGCTGGCTCCTCAAGAAGCTCAGAATGATGGTAATGAGACGGCGGACCTTCTGAACAAGACCACCCCACCCCCATGAAGGAAGCCTCCCGTTGGCCAGATCCCGTCAGTCACAACCCACAGGTGGTGATGGAGATGGACGCGGTGCTGATCGGTGGATCCCTTTCATCCTGTTCTTATTCAGATATTTTACAAACAACCAATTCTTCAAAACTGCAAACAGATGACCCGAATACTTACAGAGCCACTCCAATTAAAATGGTGTTTTTAACATGTTTTTGTATGTTTTGTGAGTATTTCTTCATTCAAACTGTGATGGTTGTGAGGAGATATAAGCTAACAGGAGAGAGTGTAAACAAATGAATGCTGGGATATCAATGTGGGGTTACTTCCACACCAGCAGTCCTGCCAACAACTCATAGGTGAATGTCTGATGAACTCTATTTTTTTCCCTTCAAGTCGCACATCAATACCATATGAGCAGAGATCATCAGAGTGCAGAGCTGTGAGCAAAGCGTGCACACTCGTGTGCAAAGCTCGTTATCGTTTGCACACATGAGGGGAGACAGAGCCGGGCAGCTGCAGCAATGACAAACATCAACATCAAAACTTAAAAAATGAGTGACTCTGGGAAAAGAACAGAAATCTGCAACCCTCACTGTTAGTGATAATAGGAAGACAGAATTTAGAATCTCCAAGAACAGAATTTCTAACAGAACCACAACCAACCTGTGCAAACGTGAGAACAACTTTCTCCAGAACAGATCAGATTATCACTGACTGAATAATCCAGATCAGATTCACAAAGATGAGATTAGTATTTTGCGTTGTTGTTGTTGTGTTTTGTGTTGTTTCACTTTAAAAGTGGAATAGTAAATAGTTGTTTCTTGTTTTTATAATTTATTTTGTACATTTTACCAGTGAGGAAAATACAAGTTTTTAACATAATTGACACTTATTAAAAATATAAAAAGACTTTTTACATTTGTTGTTCATTTTGTGCACAAGTTCATATAGTTGTTGATAAGTTAAATAAAACAAAAAAAACAACCTAAAGAGTCTCTTGAGAGCAGAAAGATCCAGATTGCTAACAAGAGCTCTGAGTGAGGATGGAGCTGAAGTCCTCCAACATCTCAAAAGAACCATGACGGGAGAAGATTTCCTATTTAGTGGTTTAATTTTTGGAATGTTTTAGATTTATTTTCTTTGTGAAGATTACAGAAGGGGAACTGCTAAAATGTGATTGTGTGTGGCTTTCTGGAAGTACATAATTGTTGAGTTTAGACACACCCTGTGATTGTTAGACTTTGTTAACTCACAAACTGACCAGTGAGAAGTTTGATAAAAGTTCTGTGTTTAAGGACAGCTCCGCGCCACCCTCAGGAATGCTGGTTCATGTGGTCACTGCCAATGAAAAGTCTCTGTAAATGCATAGAAATTTGCTTTCCAGGCTTGCATGTTCAAAACCCTCACACAGGTCTGTTTTCAGGCTCTGCAAAATGCGCAGTCATTGAATGCTAGTAGACAGGTATACCAGTGGAACATTGACCAATCAGAGACTCTGATTTGGTGGTGACATATGGAGGGCGTCCATTTTAATTCACAGAAGTACCAATCAAAATCTAATCATGCTGGAGAAATTAAAAACTCCAGTTTGTGTCAGTCTGAAATTCTATGACAGCAAGTCTTTCATGTATCAGAACAGAGCTGAGAAAGGAAAAGTCTGGAGGAAGATTCACCAGATTTAGACCACTTTGACATTTGCCACTGAGCTGCTTCTAACCATAAGTACATCCACTAGTATCAGGTACCAACAGTCCAGAGCAAACACCGGACGTGTGTCAGATCTGTTGTTCTGTTGTCAGACGTCAGTCCTTCCAAACATCCGTATTCTAAGCTCAAAACTTCACGGTTGAACTCATCGGAGTGTTACCAGTTTGTTGAGGAGGTTCCTGAACTCTAGAGCCATGTGCTCGGGGTCGGGTCCCTGCAGCAGCAGCAGCACCTCCCTGTCCAGCGTCTCGTCCAGCGGAGAGGCCTGACTCATTACCGCCGACAGATGATCAACTCCATGAGGAGCCTGGAAGACCAGAGGAGGAGTCTGGGATCAGGAAACCACGTTTCCCTCAAATAGTGTTTCAGTGAGGTCTGAGTCTGTTCAGTCCTTTGTGATGTTTGAAAGAGACAGTCCATCAGTGCTGATGAAGGAACCTTCTGAGAACTGAAGCTGAGAAAATTAATGACTAAACACCAAGATCAAGGGAAGTTCTGTTTGCTGTATTTATGGTGAACATAAAGTTCACCTGTTCATTCGGCTGGAGCGGACGAGGATGGTACGTCTTTTGTTGAATGCTACCAAGTCTTTGATGGCTATGATGCTCTATGGAGCACTTTGTTGAATGAGTTGTAGATGGTTGTTGATTAGTTGAACGTATTATACCAAACACTTCGACATCGCTTTAGTCTTTTAGGTTAACGCAGAGGTCTGCAACCTGCAGCTCCAGATCTACATGTGTCTCTTTTATCTCTCCAAAGTGGCTCCTTGACCAAACATAAAATAATTCATAGAGACTGCTGATCCAGACATGTCGACTGTCAGAGTCAGCAGCTCCCTCTAACCAGAACTACCTAAAGAAAACAAATAAACAAAGCCCAAAAACTAAGACTACCAAGATCCAACCCCAAACTAAAATAACAACACCCAGCAGTGGAAGACTGCTGAGGACAAAGAGGAGAAAAGAACTAAAATAAATAAATAAAAGTAAAATAGCAATTTTTAAAGAAAGAATTACTTAATTATCATTTATTTAATTTAGATTAGTTAAATATATAAATTGATGTCTGAGGTTCACATAGATGATAAACTATGTAGGTTTTTACATCCTGTTGACCTGAAGACGTCTAGTTTGTTCAACTCTACCTCCAGAATGAACAGATTTTATATGGAAAGGAAAACTTTGGTAAAAAGTTTGATATTTTATGAGGTAACCCTTCGGCTCTCCTTAGCTTGTTTACATTAAAAGTGGGGTCATCTGGACCCCACAAGACAGTGCGCTGAACTTCTTTCTATCATTGATTTTTGAGTTTCACTAATGTCCATGGCAGACATAAAATCCTGTCCCCCTTTGTCCACATTTGTCATGGAAGGAATCACATCAATATGTGGTTGGAGTCATGTGGACCAAAAGAGGGTGGAAGGTTAAAAGCACATCTTATCTTATGCTGCACAACATTGGTTACTGGCTGCTCAGAGCTGCAAAGAAATGATCCTGTTTGACACAGAGTGTCTTTTATTTTAAAATAAGTTATTTGAGCTTCTGTCAAACGTAAGGAAAATAATAAACTCACATTTTCATAGATGCTATGTTATTTTCATATTTTTGCTTTTGTTCGTGCCAAAAATAGACATAATTCATATTATTAAAAAAGAAGGTCATGAATGCAAATCCAAATTTCTAGTCTAAAGTAAGACTATACGGCTCCTTCTAGGTTTTGACCAGTAGAAAATGAGCCTGGATGGCTCTTTTACTGTTGAAGGGTGCTGACCCCTGGGTTAAGGTAAATGTAAATAATAAATCCTCTTTAAACATAAAGACATTTGTGAGCGTCATCAATGACAATTATTCCCTATTTACTTGCAGTGGAGCGTTTTCGAAGGAGCAGACATGTAGCTGCTACATGCACAAGAGGAGAGACGCGGAGCTGGAGAATGTAGAAGCAACAGAACTCCAGGGAGAAGATGGTGAGGGAGCAGTGAGGTGCTGACCTCCAGTGGTGATTGTGCCAGCGCCAGCTCCGTCTGCAGGGATCCTGAGCTGCTCTGGTTCAGCCTGTAAGCTCCACACAGAGATAGGCTGGAGCTGGGAGCAGCAGGGGTTAGAAAGAGACAAAAACAAACATTTAAATAACCAAGTTGTCATCTGAAACACAAGTTGCAGCTCTAAAAACTTAAAAATAACCCTCTGTAAAATAGTAATACAAAATAAAAGGTCTTCCTATCGGTTTACGCCTTACCCTGCCAGGTCTGGAAGGATCATCTGCATCTGGTTCTCCAGTTTGCTCTTCTCCATCCTCAGCAGCTGGAGAACACAACACATAACCCAAACAGCAGTCACTCAGACATGCAGGAGATCTACAGACAAACTTCTTCCTCTCAGGACTTTGGCAATAAGGCAGCATGTGATTTCTCTCCCAGTGTCAAACTCCACTCTGCTGCCAAACTGTTTTAAGTGTTTTTTCTAAGAACAAGAAACACACAAAGAAAACACTTAAAAGGCTGTTTGCCATCATGTTTTTTATAGTCAAACTATTTATCATGCTGTTGGATTAAACAAGGTCAATTTTCTCCTGTTTTTTATTTCCCAGACATAATTCATGTCAAGTCCTTATCTGGTTAGTCAACAGATCCACATTCATCTCCCACATACTTTTGGCCATCTTGGTGCGTGGTGGATCTGCTTTCTACCAGTTTTTTCATTTTTTTGCAAATACTTTGCTGCAGTCTGCAAACAAAATGTTAACTTTGCAATTAAAACAGAAAAACAGGACTTTAGTGCTTTATTATAATGGCCTCAGAAAAAGTTTGATTTTGGAACAATCCTAGGACACATGAGTATGTCTGCATTCATATCCCCTCACCTAATCTCATTAAAACAGAAAATAATCTTCATTTTCCATAATAATAATTCAAGTCACCCCAGGAACATCAAAAAGCCCCAAAGTGGAACTTCTTGCTCCATTTGTCAGAACATTTAAATAAATAAGCGAGTTTGGATTTGACAAATAGTGAAACTAAAGTGTTTTCATTGGCTTAAAGGGAAACGGTGAATGTAATGAGAGAGCAGTGGGATGCTGACACGCACACCAACCTCTGTGATGGCTGAGTATTCCTCTACTGCCGCCTTCAGCTCCTCCACCTGTCTGTCCCTCTGTGGGGAAACAGATTTACGTTTGAATTAAAGAATCAATACAGCAGGTTCACCCAAGAAGGTAAAACCACTTTAAAAGCATCCAGCTCAGTTCATTATTCAAGAGAAAATTCAACCAGAACTCAGGCACATGCCCTCGTGATGCTGCACGTACCTGCACAGGTACAAACAACATGAGGTGGATCGGTCTAGAAGAAGTCAAAGGTCTCAATCTAACATCTAAAGGCCCCAAGAATAGGACTTCATGTAAGCTATATCAACTTTAGAAACAGACCTTTAAATCAACGTATCACTAATATAAAGTGTTGCATAATGACGCAAATCCGCTTTTCTTACTTGGATTGCTTAAACCCTTCAGTCATGTAAAGTGTTGTGGCTGCTGTCTCCACTTCAGTATCTGCTGGAATTCTGTTCACATTTAAAGAGTTACAGCATTTGAGAGAACGTCAACAGTGAAGCTAAAGCTCTGGTGTGAAGGTCAAGTCAACGTCAAAACTGTGCATTTGTCATTAAATCACTAGCAAGAGTTAACTAACTATTTAAAAGCAAAAAATAAATAAAAGGGGTTGGATTATTAAGTTATCTGCTTCCCATTACTTTTCAAGCAATAATTGTATTTTTCCGACTGTGAGTCACACCTGTGAGTGTGATTTATACTATGCAAGAAAAAAAAAAAACAACTTAGGAAGATGCTCAGAACCTCTTCAGTTGTTTCAGTAATGTTGCCGTCCGTTTCGGTCTGACCGTCAGCCAAACTATGACAGAAGTAATGTTTCAACCTGCTGATCGCTCTGCATCAGCAGAACCAGTCACATCGGTGAAGAAATTGAGCTTCCTGTCATAAAGAAATGTTATCTGGGCAGCATTCTGTCATCGGATGCAAACCTAGATGATAATAAAGCTCACGCATCGCCAAAGCATCAGTCTTTTGGCAGGCTTTCCAGGCGCCTCTAAGATGACCATGAAATTCGAATTGAAACTAAAGTTGCCGTTTATAATGTACCGACGACGCGAGAGGAAGCTGGAGCAGTTCAAGATTCCTCAGAAGGATTGAACGCGTGAAATGGCAAGAAAAGAAATCAAACACTGAAGTTCTTCACCTCTGACACACAGAGGTGTTTCTAATAACCTCGCAACTTTGTTAAACTGGCCACATATGACAAAAAGCTGCGCAAAGCTATCTTCTACAGCGAGCTCAGTTACAGAGTACGTTCTGGTGGTTGACAGATGGAACGTTATGAAGACACTCAGAGCACAACGAAAAGTGGGGGGCAGTGAGTCGACCGTCAGCTTTCCACGTGATACTGCAGTCCAGTCTGTCTGAATATGCATGTCGACGCACGCATTTCCCCAAAAAATCGTGGCCTGAGATCCGTCGTGTCGACGGCTGACTCCAGACCAGAAAACTTAAAGGCTTTATTCTCTAGGAAGAGTTGAAATCACCAATTCTACATTCATTCAACGAGTTTGTGATTACAGACTGTAAACAGGAAGACACTCACCTCTACAATGACAGATTCCTTTTCATTAAGAATGGCATCAATGGCATGAATCTGTACCTGAGAGGAACGAAAGGCCACTTTGTTACATGTAGTGACAAACTTTACTGATGCATGAAAGGAAAAAGACAGGTTAGGTGTACGATCGTAAAGTAAAAAAAAGGAAGAATGAAAATACCTGCAGGTCAGCATTGAGATCACACAGCTCCTTTATCCTCTTCTGAAGCTCGTCTGTCTCCATGGTAATCTTGAAGTTCTACGGGAAGTCGAAGGGGAGTTGGAGCAGAGAAATAAAAACCTTCACTAAATATTTGCTCTGGCAGAAATCGTGGACTGGACTGTTGTAAGAAGTCATCTCATGGCTTTACTGCACAGAGAAAAGACAGGGAAATACCTCATCCTCAAGAGATGAAATCTTTGCCATCAGACTCTGGTTTTCTCGTTCCTGAAAGGAAATATAGAGAACTTATCTGCTACACATAGCTTTAAAATAAAAAGATATCTTTTTATTTTTACTAATCTTTAATTTGATCTTTGCTTGGTTTGATTATTTTGTGTTCCTTGCGAGAACCCTGGGGTTTTCATGTTGGGTGGTGTACCCCAGGGTTCCATTCTTGGACCACCGATGTTCAATCTGCACACACCACCTCTGGACCGTATCATGAACATTCATGATTTAACTTCAGGTACGCTGATGATATTCAGTTTTACACCAGTATGTCACTCACTGACCACAACTCATTTCCTTCAGTTTGCCATTGTTAAGAGCATAGACCAGGGGGCCCCAATGTCATAGAAGGAGCAGAGCTGGGGACTTGAGTCACATAACTTGGACTCGAGTCAGACTCGAGTCATGAATATGACGACTTTACACTTGACTTGGACTTTCAAAGCTCTGGTTTTCTATTGTAAATTTGTTCCCACTGATCATTTAATTATAATTATGAAGTTTTTAATGAAAAAGCTTTTGTCATTTTTAAGACATATTTTCTGCCCAGTGGCAGTAAATAGAACTATAGTTCTGGTGTGTGGCTGCACTGTTGACACAGAGCATAAGGAAGTTTAAATAAATATATAGCTGAAAATACATTTATCTTGGTTAAAAATCATAAAGTGGTGAAAGCGAACTAAATATAATAGAGAGTTCCGGGTTGACTGACCACATGTTTGCTGTGCGCGGAGGCCCGAGCTCTGCCTTCTTCTGTGCAGCTCAGAGTGGCCTTCATCTCCTCCACCTCCTCCTTCAGCAGCTTTTCTTTCTGAGCCATCTGCTGGTTTCTGCACCACAGGAGGAACTGCATCAAAGAGCGGCAGCATGCTTGAAGAGATGGGCCAGGCTCAGAGCTGCTTACATCCTGGCCTGAGTGCGCAGCTCCTCATTTTCCTCGGCGAGCTTCTGGTTGCTCTCCTCCATCCCCTCCACCACCTGCTTCAGCTTCCGGACCTCCTCCTGGAGCTTCTGATTGCCCATTTGGAGATCAGCAACACAGTACACCAGCTCTGATGTTTCACTGAAGGAGGAGGTTCAAGCTTTTATGCAAAACGTTCAGCAAACTAAGCCAGTCCTAAAGCCCCTCACAAAGAAAAACTTAAGTTTGTGGATGAATATGCAGAAACATGAAAAACCTACAATTCTGCTCTAGACGCCTCCCCTCCAAACGCCTCCAAGCTTCCTGAGGTCATGTTCAGCAGCATGGACTTCCTGTCTGAAAAAGAAAGGAAAATAACTTCAGAGATGCAAACAGTTGAAAGTTTAAGGGGAACATGGAAGTTGTTTAGGACTATATATGGGTGGCTGGAACATGTCATGTGGAAATGGATAAGAGCAGATGTGATGAGGATGGCCTTCTGTTGCAAATGGGGTTTGATATAAACTTCTGTAAACAGGGAATATGTTTGTATAAACTCCTGTTGTGTTTGAGGTTAAACTTTATGGATTAGTCTTTTACTATTTCAAGGTATATTCAGACTGGACACGTTTGGTTTGCTTAAAGTGAATGAGAGTTCGTTTCCACAAACTAATGCAGAACAAACACCCAGGTGGACTCTGGTCCAGGACCAGGAACCGCTCTCTAACCAATGTTTCAAGGTGGTCTTGGTTAGTTTCCAATCCGCCTGCACCCAGTTCCCTCTGAGTTTCTTCAGTGTGAACAGCTGGACCAAAAGACGGCAATCTGATAACAGATCCAACGCAAGGTTCAGGACTCAATCCGGACCCAGTGAGGCAGACTCTCCAAATGGACTTTTCAATATAAATACACCTCAAGTTTCAGATTGGATATATCAGAGAAAATGAGTGAGATTAGGGGGAAAGAGTACAGAAAACTCAGGTAAGACAATGAGGGGGTAGTCGAGGAAAGAGGGTGGATTATAGATAAATAGCAACGATAAACAAGAGGCAACAATTAAAGAGGTTTACATGACAGTCATACAGGTCCCATGTTTCCAGTATAAGTTTCTGGATGTGTTTCAATGTGTTGCTGCAACAACAAAAAAAAATATACTGTTTTCTCTCTCTGAGAATTCTCTCTTTGAACATCATCCGTGAACATATTCACATTAGCCATAATACAGATTAACACCAAGCCATATGATGAACTACTATAGTTGAAATAAACTTGTTGGGATGTCAGTGTTTTTCTTTCTGATTTCCACACATGCGTAAACATCTAAATTGCAAAGCCTTGGTCACTAAATCATGGACAGGAGGACACGCCCTGTCTTCTACAGGATTCAGTTCCCCCTCAGATCAAGATTACATGATCCAGGTGTTCTTAAGCAGTGGAGAGTCCAAATATTAAAATAAAATAAAAACAGATCATGTAAGGCCAAAGAGAGAAACTCTAAAGAGAGAAATTTAAGAACAAATCTGTCCTGAAATCAAATGAATTGATTCCAAAAACTGATGAAGCTACTTGGATGAGTGCTGGAAAGTTTCAAGGGGGAAGATTTTAAGTCCAGTTGCTTTGACTAAACTTCTAGACAGCTGGTTCAGTCAGGGAGGATTCATTTCCCTTTCAGCCTTCAAATAGATTCAAACATTGATATGAAAAATTACCGGGCACACCGTCTCTGACTTTCACAGAGTCTTCCTGGGTCATATCCTCCGATTCCTCCTGACTGAAATAAAAAAACAACATAATTTTAAAGACTATTTTGGTCTTTTTAATAACATTTGAGATAATCTAATACTTTGAGATTCTGTCAAAAGGGTTTGTTAGATTGTTACCATGAAACCTGGATCAGTCCAATCCAATTATCTATCCTCTGTATAGTACTTGATCAGAGGCACAACAGTCAGAATGGGGAGACTGTTAGCACCTGGTTAGCCACGTGGGTGAAATGGTAACAACCTCTTTCAAATTGACAGATTTTTCTTCACATCTTTTGGGGATCTTTGTAAGACTTATAGAGCTGCAGAGACCCAGCTGTAGCATTCAACTTCATCCAAACTTCAATACATTTTTAAGAAAAGTGCAGAATTGTCCTTGTAAATTGAAAAAGGTGAATCTTCACTACACTGAACAGGTTTCAAGGGCCTATAACATGCAAATTCAACTTTTTTATGGTTTTTGTGTGTATTATAATGTTAATTCCACATGAAAAACAGCCCTAAAGCACTATTCCTGCATCTCTGAGCACCAGCCCCCCCAAACCTATGAAAATGAGCAGGTTCTCACAATATGATGTAGACAAGTGAGAACAGCCCCCTCCAGAGGGAGTGTGAACTATCGACTCCATCCCCAGGCCACCCACTGTCTCTGCAGAGCTAGCAGTGAACGGCAAAACGCCTTTATTTTATAAGCACAATATCTTTGTTTTCATGGGTAAAACACAGTCACACTGCCGACGACAGCTCTAGGATGATGTCAGGAAACAAGGACCGAAAGGCGGAGCCTCAGAGATCGAGACATCTTACTTCTGGATAGGGGAAGAGGAAGACAAAATGATTCATATTTCATAAATAATGTGTTCTTTAGTGTTCCAAAGTTCATTTATGATCAGAATCAAACAGTAATTCTTTAGTTCAGAAGAAAAGAAAAATAAAACATAAAAAGTTGGATATATTAAGCTCATCCGTGTCCACAGGAGAAGCCGTGAAGAACACCCACAGATCTGTTAGGCAACAAAGCATGCAGATGCTGTAAATGACTCAGAAGGAACACAACTTATTTTTTATATAACACAAAAGGAGACTAGAAAAGAAAACACTTTAGTTCTGGAGGCTCAATAATATTAATTAAATCTCATTAAAAAACTCTAAGAAGTTCTGATTCATCTTCCTTCAAACTGATAGAAATGTTTTGTTTCTTTTTTACCGAGGAAAATTATAGCACAAGGGTAGACACCTGGATAAGATCGGTAGGGATAATTTTTGGCTGAATAATGGGTCTACTGAACACTTTAAACTGAATCTTTATTCAAGAAACTAAAACTTATCTGGGAGTTAATCAACAGAAAAACACTATCAGCGTCAATGTCTAGCCGGAGTACCCGTTATTGCGGCAGTCGTCGATCCATTCCCTCATGACAGCGTGGTACGTGTCCAGATCGATGGAGACATCTTTGCGTTCTGGGTCCAGCATGTTACAGAGTTCCTCCAGACCGCTGTCCTCTGAGCTGCGGCTGGTCGTGTGCCGTAAATAATCCACGATGTGAGACACGAACACTTTACCTGAGGCAGGAAATCCATGATTAAAAACTGTTAAGAAATCTTCAGATACAAGTGAGAGGCTTGCTTTACTAAGACAAAGAATCCGAAAAGTTGCTACTGGCATCAAAAATGAAAAGGGATCGGAGATGCTTAGGCCTACTTTCAGGGAGCAGTGGGCCAAAGGAGCAAGGGTGCTGACGACAAAGGCTTGGGTGTGAGCGGCAGAAGCGAGGGTGTACGTGGAAGTAAGGGAGAGCGTGAAGAGCGCAGCAGAATCAAGGGTCTGCGCGGCTGAAGCGAGAGTGTGCACAACAAAAGTATGGGTGCGGGTGACAGAGGCGCGTATGTGTATATATATATATATATATATATATATATATATATATATATACATATATATATATAAAAAGGTTTTTACTGTCATTTTTAAAAACCTTTTTAGACCAAGACTCCCAGAGTATTGGGACTGGAGCTACAGTTTCATTTAAGATAACGTCTAAACCTGAGTTTCCAACACTTGTTTTTGATCCTAACTTCAGAAAAATAAACTTGCTACCAACAAAACAGGAGCAGAACTGAAGTCCACTGTGAATCACACGGACAGAGAGGATCTACAAAACGAGAAGACAATCCTAAACCTTTGGAAGTGCAGCTGAGCCGTACCTCTGCGTTGGGTGTCACAAGCGTGAAAAATGGTGTCGAGCAGATTCTCCTCGCAGATGAGACTGATTTCTGCCATGGCGGTTCCATTTTCAGAGGCGACGGAAGTTCCTAAGGTGCCAGAACGGAGCATAAACACAAAGTACTGAATTGTGCAGCAGAGCGAGCACATGACTCAGCTTCCTTTAGGGACAGCAGGAGTAAACAGTGCGATAACTGAATCCTCAAGACGTTAAATCCAGATCAGTGCCATTATCTTATTGTTCACTTGCTAACAATTCCTTAAAAATGAACAAAAAATGCAGTTGGAGGGAAATCATTTTTAGTTTGAAGAGAGAAAAAAACTGTATGTGATGTTAAAAATGAAAAATAGTTAAAACATATAAACCTAAATCAATGTGGAAATAAAAAATCCCCATTAAAGTCCCCCTATGACCATTTTTTTTTTTATTAAAAAAAACCTTGTCAGTTGTGGTTTAATTATGATTAAGACGTTTCTAACTAAAATCTCACAACCTAAATGTCTTAAAAAGCCATTTTTCTTGTTGATCTGAAGCCTCTGTTTCCAAAATCTCCTCTGAGAGGGCGTGGCTTTTGGAGCTGAGCTGAGTAGCTCCGCCCCTGATCCCCCTCTATCTGATTATGATAGCTCTATGTCTCACCGCTGCTACATAAAAACATCCATCAATCTGGGTAATGTCCAGCCGTATGGTTCTGATCCGGATGTCAGCTGGACGAGGAAGTGAAGATCTTCATGGACAGAACTTCCTCCAAAATCCTGATTCTTTCTCCTTCCAGTTCACCAAAGACTCTTTTAGCTAATTCTCCAATGTTTATTGACGTTGCTGTGATCAATACATTCAATCATTGGTTTCTCAGAGTTCTTGATAAAATAATCAAAGCTAACATCAAAATGCTCTTTCATTGATTTACAATCCTTTCCAACTGCGGTCAAATGAGCCGCCGTTCACATTTCCGTGGTCACATCAAGAAGCTCCGTGGAGTCTGGTGGAGATTTTCCAGCGTTCTCAGTCCTGCTACCGTAAGTATTGGATGAAACTCACACCAAAAATCCAGTGATGCTGATTTGACCACAGAAATGTGAACGGCGGCTCATTTGACTGCAGTCAATGTGAAGATACCATCTTCTCTTCTCCAGAACCTGAACTAGACACTAGGAACAGATGAGGGTTTAGTGCATGTGCAGCAGAGCTGTTGATGGAAAGAAGATCATTCATTCAAAAAGTGTGTTTGACTGAGATTTAAAAGGAGAAATACTTGAAAATGCTAAAACAAAATGATTTCTTATTACATTTGTTCTCTTTCAGAAGTAAAATGACACACAGACATGTTAAAAACTAAAAAAAAAAGGATTTTCATTGAAAGGGGGACTTTAAATATGTCGTTATGTATACAAATATCTAAAACTATTAATGCTCTTATTCTTTTGTTATTCCTGTGTTTAATGTCTCATTAACGATTCTGTAATTCTGATTTAGTCTAAATAATTACACTAATTTTAATTTGTCCGGGTATTGGATGGATGGATGGATGGATGGATGGATGGATGGATGGATGGATGGATGGATGGATCAAGGCAAACTCCCTGTATGTAGCATTGGTGTCCTTAAACATCTTCAACAGAGATGCTCATTTCTTCTTCATGTTTTCTGCTTTTGAAGTTCCATAAGTGACAAGACCCAAATACTGTGATCTTTATGTGCTCATAGATCCATATATGAATCAAGGTTTTTTCTTGAGGAAAGGAAAATGGTGGTTATGTTTAGTTGATTTGCAAAAAGGTTTTAAGAAATAAATGGCAAAGGTCAGGTGTTGTTTGCGCGAGTCGTACCTCCTTCTCCCATGGAAAGCCTCTTCACCACCAGAGCAGGGTAGGGCAGCTCGCTCTCAGCTGCATCTGCTCCATCTGCAGAGCAGAAGTTCAGGTTGTAGGAGAAAGTGCTGCGACTTGGTGTGAAAGTGCGAGACAAATGAGGGCTTGACGATGGTCCGTCGCTGTCAGACTGTCCTGACTGGGGTCCTCTAGTGAAGGTGAAGTAAGGCGAATCTTTAGGCTGGGTGGAGGGCGTGGAGTGGTACTTCTGCCACGTTTGCCCTAAATCCCTCCCTTCCCCCCGATGTCTCTCCCCCAGCGTGCTGGTGATGGAGTAGGTGACATTAGCGGGAGTGGACGAATGGCGGGTGGGGGTGTAGTGACCAGCGGCGCTCCTCTGGGAAGCCACGGAGCTGGGCATCCCCATCCTCGCCCCGGTCCCGCGCTGGTCTCTGTGGAAGGCCCCTTTCTTCAGGATGGCCTCCAGGTTGCTCCTCAGGCTGCACTGCGGGCTGTCGTAGCTGCTGGACGACAGCTTGGGAATCTGGAAGGGCGAGTTGGGCTCTCTGTCACCGCGCCACTGGATGGTCTGCAGTTTTCGGCAGATGCTGTCCACGGGGTTGTGCCGGCGCGGTGGCGGGGGGGTGCAGCAGTCCATGGTGCTGGGGGGGGAGCCGCGGTGGAGCAGAGGCTGGAGTCTACGAGAGGAGCAGAACACATCCCTGCTGTTAGTGCTCAGCATCCGCTTCCAGGCAGAAAGTTTTACAGTTAAGGATACATTTTTAAGTTTAGGTGTCATTTTTTTCAAACTTTGAACATTTGTGAAAGAAGTTTTAAGAGTTGGAGTTCAGATGAAAACAATGACATTACTCCTTCAAGCAGAGAAATGTAAGTTACTGACTGATAAGTAATAACTGGCCTAAACTCTGAGCCATTTTTTTCCATTTTATTTACGATTAGTGCTGCCACAACAGCCAATTATCATTGATTATTTTTTACGGTTAGTCAACTAATCAATATGCTCTTGTGATATTTTTTATCTGCAAGTTTCCTGTGTTCAAACTGAATTTGGGAAACAAGCATTCAGTTTTTCTGCTGTCTCTGCCTGGAACTCTCTCCAAACTCGTCTACAATGGTGTGATAGCTGAAGATGCTGAAACTGATAGCTAATGTCGCTGAAGCTGAATTGCTGAAGCTGAAAACACTGAAGCTGATAGCTGAAAACGCTGAAGCTGAAAACGCTGAAGCTGATAGCTGAAAACGCTGAAGCTGAAAATGCTGAAGCTGATAGCCAGCTAAAATATTTGTTAAATGCCAAATTAGCCTAAAAAAATGAAACAAGGCTAAACTAGCAAAAACAGCTAGCATGTAGCTAAAACAAAAGATAATCTCCAAAATAGCCTACAAATACTCCAAAAAGCTAGGAGAATTCCAATTTTAAAACTTTAAAACTGTAACTTTTTAACATGATTATGAATAATAATAAGTCAGGAATATTATTCCAGAATAGATCAACTTAAACCTTAAATAACTTTCAATTCTTTACTCTCTACAAAAAATATATTTTGGCAAAATTATACAAGTTAGAAATGAGCAGATGATAACATCGGATCATTAATAACAATCAAATGACCTGGAGGGCCACATAGAATTACCTGGAGGGCCGGATCTGGCCCCCGGGCCTCAGCTTTGATATGTGAATTAGAGTCACTAATTAACCTATGAAGCATGTTTTTGGATGGTGGGAGGAAGCCGGAGTCCCCGGAGAAAACCCATACATGCACGGGGAGAACATGCAAACTCCACACAGAAAGGTCCCAAATCCCCCAGCCAGGATTTGAACCGGGATCTTCTTGCTGTGAGACAAAGCGCTAACCGCTGCTCCACCGTACAGCCCAGAGTTTAAATCAGGTGCAGATATTTTACAGAGGATGAAGATAAACTTTATCCTTAAAAGTTAAAATGACCCTTTATTTCTGTACAAGGAAAACTAAACAATGACATATAGATACCACGCACATTTAGCATTTTATCTTCTATGTTAATGATGGGCTCTGTTCATGAAATACACAGTCTGAAATATTTCATTACTAAAAGAAAGTGGGGTTAAAGGTTTGACTGAAACATGTCATCACTGGAATTATTGTGCAAACAGAGCCTGTGTGCTTTAAATCCTGATATTTTCATCTCTTTGGCGTTATAAAATTACCGACCCCTTATAAATGTGATTATCCAATAAAGAATAAACTTAGTTTGGACTTGTTACATGTGTGGTAGCTGCTTTAACAACAGCAAAAATATCTCATTCGGATGTTTTCAAAGAAAAGAAAGTGAAGTCCTTGTGTGAATTACAAACTGAATCTGTTTTTACCCTGTTCAACCTGAACACAACAACAACTGCAGAGAATTCATCTGAGCTAAGGAAATTAATCTAACAGGATTATGAGGATTTTCTCCTCAACTTAAATCACATGTTTGAATATTCTTCCACCATTTTACCACATAAATATTAACCTAATGTATTTTTTAAAGAGAAAAAAACGGAAAACGTGTTACTTTGGGGGAAGGATTTGGAGTGATTAAAATGATTTTTTTATCATTATAATTGAAATGATTTTCAAAATAAACATTAACTCTTTGTTCATGATTTTTTCCCAAATCAAAAAATAACTTTTACAAAAAAAAAAAAAAAAAAAATGTTTTTCTGAATCTTTAACCTCTACAGATTGTAAAAAACTTTCCGTTCAGATTTCTCCTCAACTTTACACTTACATCCCAACCATGTGCCAACTTTGAGACTTGGAAATCCAAAACCAACTTCAGCCGCTATAATCGTTTAAAAATAAGGGAAAATAAGCTTTAAAGGCTAAAACTACGAAATTTCCGTGAAACCTGAAATGTAATTGTAATTCTGTTTAAACTAATGTAAAATTAAAAGCCACTATTAAATACATAATATTTAACGGTCAAAAGATGAACTTTAACTTTGTCATATTTATTTCAGGAAGCAGAAATGAGCAGGAGAATCAAACCCAACACGGTTAACTAAAGGACAGAACACCTGACCGTGAAGGAACAGAAAATAGTTGATCTTATCTTACCTTTTTCTCCAGGAAAGCAAATATCTGCCGCCAAATGTTTGACCCAATTTTCAGGCGAGCACGCGCGTGTGACTGATGTTATACCTGAAGAAGACGCTCCAAGAAAACCTGGACAACACTGTCCCCCCGTGGTTGGACTGAGACATTACACCCATGTTTTAGTTTTATACGTGGCATTTTTCTGATGACATATGATGACATATGTGAAGGATTCTTTGATAGATTGATAAACAATCAGTTTGAAAAAGAGTTCTGAGTATTTATTTAGTCAAATTGTTGCAAAAAAAAAAAAAAAATCAGTTTGAAAAAGAGTTAGCGCTCTTGCCTCACAGCGAGAAGATCCCGGTTCAAATCCTGGCTGGAGGATTTGGGACCTTTCTGTGTGGAGTTTGCATGTTCTCCCCGTGCATGCGTGGGTTTTCACCGGGGACTCCGGCTTCCTCCCACCGTCCAAAAACATGCTTCATAGGTTAATTGGTGACTCTAAATTGCCCCTAGGTGTGAATGTGAGAGTGGATGTGTGTGTGATTGAGGCCCTGAGACAGACTGGAGACCTGTCCAGGGTGTACCCTGCCTTCGCCCATCAGCAGCCGGGTTAGGCTCCGGCACCCCCGAAAGGGACAGAGCAGTCAAGAAAATGAATGAATGAATGAAAATAAATGGTCTGTTTTCCAAATTGTGTCATAGAAAAGACGCATTATGTGAGAAAAACAGTCAGAGATACTTCCACCAGTCAGTCTGACTTTATTTTTAGCCGAGTTCAAAGTAATTCTGGAACCTGTTTGCAACACAGTACATGTTAGCCATGTTAGCTGCGTTAGAGTTACAATACCTGAACTTCAGAACAGACTGATGCCGCCACAACAAACCTGACTGTGACTATGCTGACTCTCATCCCTCCTAGTAACACAGAACCCATCACAGCACGTTAGCCACATTAACATATTCACAATAACAAACACCATTTTTGGAGCAACATGAATCCATACATAAGACTTCTAAGGCACACTGGGGTATTTTTTGCAAAGATTTTAAATGCCCCTTACAGTGCAGTGAAAACATGGTATTTGTGATGTAGAAAATAGGCTATGCTGGGCGGCCCAAAATCTCCCTGCTCCACTCCGCTCTGATCCATCCACAGACAAATAGATCCATGAACGTCTTTGTTCTCCTCATCTGAGCTGGAATCTGGATCCAAATTGTAGCTCCGAGGTTTCTTGCTGTTTTGTTGGACCGCTAATGTGAGGTTGGGGGGATCTAAGCTAGTGGGAGAGCATGTAAACAGAGAACTCTCAGTTATGTGTGTCGAGCAGTTTTGTGTTTTATTTTTCCTTGAATCTTACAGCTATAGCTTAGCTGTCAAACAAGTAGAACAGATGATTTTTTACGGAAAAAAGAAAACGTTTTAAAGCCAGCAGTCAGTAAGCAGTTTAACGTGGAGCACGTTCACACACTGCGACGTTCACTCGTCCTCAGATCACAGTCTGCTGCTCTGTCCTCAACCATTTATTTACACGGCACTGCTTAAGTTACTTAAGCTGCATGTGCTCATTTATTTGTACATTTTAACCCTAAGATATATGGACTAAAGTACAATTATTTTAGGTAAATAGTTTTTTATGACATTTTTTATATAGTTAACATTATTTAAAAGTTAGATTAAGAGTTTACAATGACAAATGTTTGACTGCATGTGTTTTATAGTTTATATTTAAAATGTATTCTTTTTCCAACCCTGACTTTTATGAATATTTGGAGAGCGTCATAATTTTCAGTGTGCATTCAAAGATAAAAAAGGAAATTCTGATTCTGAAGGCGCTCCTGTAAATGTATTAGAAATGCAATGAAGAAAAATAAAAGCTGTGCATACGTCTACAGGGAGGCATGGCACCTCCTCTCAAACTGTTCATTAAATTCAAGTCCTCCATGGCGGACTAGAACACAAAGAGCTTTGAGGTGAGTTTGATTCATCCACCATGTCCTCCAGAGCTGCTCTCTTACCCTCCAAAGCTTCTCCAGGTGTAGCATTTTGATGATTCGATGGCTCCTCGACACTCAGAAATGCCCCCTGTTGACCCGTACGGCGGATGTCGGGGCGCTCATGTTGAGGGGCCTCAAGGGCCTCAGTTGACGGTCCTGTTACCGCGACAACCAACAGGTGAGAAGCTAATCTGAAGTACAGACGGGTCTCGGTGAAGTCCACTTGTTGCCACACATCCTGTGAGGTTTCTATTTCTTTCTGAGCTCCATCTGCAGTACCAGCATGTCCATTCTGGCGTCTGCTCGGTGTGAGCACACGGCGTGCAGTCTTCCTCCTGTCCTCCTCCTGCTCCGGTGCAACCTGCTCAGCACAATCCACTTTCACAGCTCACACTAAGTAGCTAGAGCTCTGGCTGTTTTCTGACCCTGATTGTCTGAGCGGCAGACAGCGGGCTCAGATGGAGATTAGAGAGGACATGTGCAGGCGCACTCACACACTCATACGACGGTGCTGGTGCTTTGTCTGCATGCTCCATGTCTTTTACTTTCTTGTGCATAACAATGACCAGGAAATTTTGTATTTGTGCATCTAACAGCTTTAAAGACCAATGTCGATGAAAATGTGATGTTTTGAATGTGTTCTTGTGGCATTTCTCTGATGATGGAGGACATAAAATAAGATAAAAGCAGCATTTCTGAGGATTTTTTAATTCAAATCATAGTGAATTACAAGCAGACAAAAATATTTCATTGGAAAAAAAACATATTTGACATATAGAATATACACTGGGTGGGGCCACAAGCTCCCTGCTCCGCCCCATTCTGATCATCCACTCACAGACAAATAGATCCATGTAGGACTTCCACTTCCTCGTCTGAGCTGGAATCTGGAACTACACGGCAGGATAGCTTTGATATTGATCATTATTTTGGGGTTGGGGGTGTGAGGGGCTGTGAGAGAGGGTGTAAACAGATGGGTGACGGGAATTGGGGCAGGCTGTGCCAACAGTCGCAAGGTGAATTTCTAATGATGTCCTGCCGCGCTGCAGAAACTAGG
This sequence comes from Oryzias melastigma, assembly GCF_002922805.2. Classification (NCBI taxonomy): domain Eukaryota; kingdom Metazoa; phylum Chordata; class Actinopteri; order Beloniformes; family Adrianichthyidae; genus Oryzias; species Oryzias melastigma. Next base: position 1,702,444 of record NC_050534.1, read on the forward strand.
TCTAATAAAATGATGCAGGTTTTTTTTATTTTGGCTAGAAACAGCATAATTATAATTTGAAGACCACTGGGAAAGATTTAACAGTAGATCAAAACATAATCAAAGTAAGTCTTTTTTTGCGTAACTTTGTGGCTTTAAGTTGTGGTAGTCTTTGTTGGTTTGAAAAACATGTAAAATTCAAAGTTTCATCTTCAACATCATTTTGGTTAGTTAATCAGAGAGTAATTAACACAAACGAGACGAGCTAAACCCCGGTCTCACTCCGTATTTTCACCCATATTTATAGCCACGTAATCCAAGTCAAAGATCTGGCTGTGCTGTTTTTGGACTATAACAGTGAAGGATTATGGGTGTTAACATGAAATGCACACACAATTAAAATGACTTCAAAATTATTTTAATAAGTGGAAAGTGTTGAGGCTTTTTTATGTTCTCATATATTTAATAAATAAATAAATAAAACAAAAACAAAGTTTTAACAACCTGAAAAAGTTGGACTGATCTGTCTGATTCCTCAAGTAGTAGACGACCCAGTAATCTGGGATTACAGTCCAGGCAATCTCATGCAGCAGAAGGGCGGAGAGAAAAGGCCAACATACTGAAAAAAAAATAAAAGCCTGCTGAAAAAAACAAAGGTTGGTCGCACTTTTAATGGATTCTAGTTAATTACCAACATTTTAGGTACATTACTGTTTTAAAACATTTAATGTTTAATAATTTGAAGTATTTGTTGTGTGCTAGATTACTTGGTTTATGCTCCAAATGGTTCCCGATCCAGCTGCATGACAGCTAACAGGACTTCATTAAATACTGTGAGGTTTAGCTTCAGATTTACATAAAACACATGAAACAATGCAGCGATCTGCATCTTGACTGGACCTATAACGCGTCCCCAACATGAATGTTTATCAGTTTTAGACTGGTCGCACTTAAACATGGGCTAAAAACATTAGCATTAGCAAGTTGCATTCAAAGTTTGCTATGTAGGACGACAAATACAATTTAAAATATTTTAGCATTTTTATTTTGGGGTATTTTACTAGAAAAACAATGTGACTAACATCCTTTATAGTGACTCTTGTTAGCTCCAAAAGACACCTTTTAAAGTCCAAATACTCCACTATTTCCACATAAACAACAGCCCACGGCTCCGACCGGAAGTGACTAAGCATTCAAAGGCTGAACGTGGAAGTAGGTCGTGCATGTAGCCCATTAAGTTGCATAAAGAATCATCATTTAAAATTGTATAAATCTATAATAGATTGAATAAATTGATAAGTTAAAAAAAAAAAAAAAAAAATTGAGTCATGTCCGGCAGTGTCTAGGCTAGCTCCACGGTCGCGTGGCGAGGCTGCAGCTGACTACGTACAGTATTCTGCAAATCATCAATGGTATAGTGCCGATACCATTGACTGCCCATGTACATACACGTCAGCTGCGAGTCTCGCGCTACGGCCTCACCTCAAGCCACTGGGACTTGAGGGTGCAGATCCCGGCTCTGAACCTGCAATGGACTAGCCCTTCTTGACGGTCTGGCGGCATGAGACAACAAACGGCTGTTCGCTGTCTGCTATTTATACCAGGCGATTTCCCGTACGTGTAAACACATGGTTTAACTAACTCCAGTGCAAATTTGGCAAATTTGAATTATGTACTATATGTTTGTTACTTGCAAATAAAATATGAAGAAAATAAATATAACTTTAAAGGGTTTTTCTTTTAAAAAAAAAAAAGATATAGTTTAAGACGCAGTGCATGCTGGGAAACCTGTGACGTAAGCACGACGTTAAGACTCGTTTCCATTGTGCAGGACAGTTGTCAGTCCCCGATCCCCTTTCCCTAACCACGCCCTAATCGCGCGCATGTGTATTGCGTCACTTCCTCTTTGCAGCCAACATTTGCGACGGTGTGGTTAGGGAAAGGGGATCGGGGACTGACAACTGTCAGTCCCCTGTAAACAGTAGTACGGTACTGACCGGTTAATTCTGGTGAGCGAACTCGGACTCGGAGCGGCGACCAAGATGGCGTCGGTGTAGCACAAGCAAATCAGAGCTCACTCCGCTGACCAGTGGCGTCGCCTGCCCTGTGCGTTCCCGGCTATGGTTCCCGGCTCTAGCCGCGAATAATTATCTTCAAGCCCAAATGTTTTTCTGACTTAGAACTGTCTCGTAATGTTCGTGATAACGACAATTTTGTATTTTCCTAGCTTTAGTGAATGCAGCACATGCACAACAGGCTGACCAATCAGAGAGGAGTTGAACGGAGAGAAGAAAAACATCCTTCGTGTTTTATTGGCTGACGGCCCTGCTCCGTCCCGCCCCCCACTTGCCATGTTTAGTTTTACTCCTGAACTTCTCCGACGGCCCGACTTCCAACAACAAACGGACACCTGACGGTTTTTGAGAAAAAGAAGCGGGAAAACTCTTCTGTTGGGGTTGCTGCAGCGGCAGGAAGACTGTCTGAACACATGACACGGGTAAACGCTGGAAATGTTCCAGTTATGTGAACACCAGTCAGATCTGAGGACATTTGGTTAGCTAAAGCGTTAGTCTAGCATCAGAGTGGTTCCACCATGACATGGAGATAAACTGACTAGAAAATGTCAGAACTTCTGTGTAACCATTAAGAAGAAGATGTGTTTGATAACATTTGTTATTCAGACAGACAAAACATTTTCATGAAATCACGTTTTAATTTGATTATTAGCGTGTTTTTAAGATCTACTAGAGGTGTTTTCTGGAACTGTTGCTTATTTTTCAGGCTTGGACTGCAGTTTATAGTTTTTCATCCGGAGATTCATTAGTATAATTGTTTAAGATCGGGCTAATATTGCAACATTTGGTTTGATCATTTAATTTTCATTTTCTATTCTATTTCACAATGAAAATTGTAACATTTAGAAAGTTTCTTTTTAATTAGAACTTGAATGCTTTTCATTCTGCAAAGAGCAGTTTTCTGTTCTGTTAACCTTTTGTACACATCTATAATTTTAGAATCAAATCTGATGTTTTTCTTTCTTTCCAGATGACTGAGATAGGACAGAGAATGAAGAGAGGAGAGCAGCAGAAGGATGGAGGAGTGAACATGAGTCCAATGAGGGACTCAACAACAGGTAGTAATCCAAATGCAGTCAGTGATTTAAGGACTGCATTAAGAGGACCACAGCAGGAGAAACATCACTGCTTCCATCAAGCATGTCTGGAAAGCAGAAAAGAGCATTTCTAGCAACATTTGAGCGTCTGGAAGACTGTAAGCACTAAAGCAGCTTTCTGCTTTGGCCTGACACTTCCTCTTTCAAAGAACTAAACACGTGGCCTCACACATCGCCGGAAAGTACAGAGTCGCCTCCAGTGGATATTGTTTAGAACAGCAAAGCTGTTAGAGAAATTTTACATAAATATTAAAAGGTAACCTAACCAACTGTAACAGAATTTTTTACAATATTTATTGTAGAAATGTCCTACCTGGTTGTATTCATTTCCTCCTCTTAGATTCTCAAATCAGAGTACAAATTTCAGTAATCCTGTCTGCAGAAGTTAGCAGCTGCTTCCACGAATTTCTATGGATATTATATTATATTATTTATTTTAATTTGTGAAAATGCTAGCATTAGCATTAGCTTTGTCTCTGAGACGTGGAGATGCAGAAGATCTTTTCTCACCAGTTCAAAGTTTCCTAAATTTCACATAATCCTTGTAAACAGATCAAAAGTCAGACAATTCCAGTGTGTCTGATATTAAAGTCAAACTTATTCCTGTTGTAATGTTTTCTACAGTGAGCTGCTGTTAGCTCAGCCGTGGTTCTAACATCACTCCTCTTTGATTTTGTTCATAACTGTGTCTGATCTGCAGGAAAATAAAGGTAAAAATGATTAATTTCATTGAAACTGTTGCCAAAAATATTAAAGTGACATTCGCCCAGAAATTATTTTTTTTACTTGGCCGCTCTTATTTTGAAGGCTGAAAGTACGTGGCTCCATAGCTGCTCTGAACATTTTCACAGAACCAAATCATTCCTGTTTTTACAATTATCCTCTAAAAGAATAAGTACATTTATCCTGGGAAGAGATTAAAATGTGTACAGCAATGCAGAGATGTTTGTTTTTGCTGAAGGTTTTAAATGTGAACAACATGAATTTCTGTCAGTTTTGTAACTACTCATTAACTTATAAAAATCAAAAAAAAAAGAAAACCCATAAATATAGTTAAAGTGAGGATTCTTAACTGCAAACATCAAACTAATTTACAGAGACATAACACAATATAATCAAACTAACTGCAAATTATCAAATGAGACAGAAACATCAGGAGGGTTATATTATATACTGGCAGTTTAGACCATCCACACAAACAGGAGCACAATACACAACACAATTTAAAACTTTGTCTTAAATAATATTCATTTTTAACTTAAAAAAAATCGACTCAAAAGAAATGAACCAATCAGCAAATGCTCAAAGTTAAACTCCTAAAAATGAACTCAAACATACTTATTAACAATCCCAGTTCCCCCCTCTTCCTCTGGCTCTGGTCCCGTGAACAAACTAAAAAGCAAAAACAAACACTCAAAAAAATCGCATTAAAAATAAAAGTTCTGGAGTAATTTGTGACTAATTGTAACAAATCGTGTGACTGTTATACTAAAATGGCTTCACCAGAACATGAACAAAATATGAAAAGCATATGTGAGATGGTACAGAGGTCAGTTTTCATTGTATGGTGGAGGACAATGCAGAAAAACCTTTTGATTCAAAGGACTTCAACTTAGGTGGAAATTCAGTTGCTGATCACCAGCTCCCTCTAGTGGTTGGTGATTAAAATGCACAGATAGTGAACAATCAATGTTTTACAAATTCAATAGACACCCTCCAAAATCCTTTCCCTTTAGCTGAAAAAAGGAGTTTAATTTAAAATACTTTTTTGTATTTCATTTAAAATCTTTTTACTTTACTTTTATTTTGTGAACCTTTTATTTTGAAAAGTGTGTCAGCAGTTTGCCACACAGACGACAACGATGTCAGATTATGCCACTCCACAGTTTATTAAACGTCATTTGGAAAGACTTGCGGTCGCGTCAGAAAAAGTCACAAGGTAATATTTAAAAATGATTTTAAAAGATGTTTAGGCTTAAATCATGGATTTCAAACCATCTTCCCCCTTTAAAAATAATTCCTTATGCTTTTACACTGAAGAAAAATTATTCATTGTTTGAAAAGTTTTAGTTTTAAAGCGTGACTTATTCTTCCAATTTTAGCTTGCTGATACAGGAGGAACATAGACCCCAGCAGGAGACTCTGCAGGCTGCAGCCACAACACTCTAGGGCAGGGGTCTCAAACTCAAATCAGCCGGGGGCCACTGGAGGCGGAGACTAGTTGAGGCTGGGCCGCATCAGGATTTTCATAAGAAAATTGCATAGAAAACATTCCAGTGTTCTTAAATATCTTTATTTTTAACACAAAATAATGAATAAATAATGAACGATGTGTACAGATCTTTGTCCGTGTGATTTATATATATAAAAAAAATAAGGGTAGTTAATGTCCGTTTCTGAATTAGTTTATATTGAAGATTAAATTTAAGATATACTGCTAGGGGGTAGAATTAAAAAAAGTTTTTTAAACTTTTTCCTACTCCATTTCAAACTACATAATAGAGGTGTAATGTATTTATTTATAATTTATATAGAATTTTCTGTTGTTTTCTTGTTTTTTACCATGTACATTAAAAGATGAATAAAAAAACAAATAAATTAGTAATAGATAAATAAAATAATAATAATGACCATACAGCAGAAACAGACAACTGAAGAAACCACATATTGACTGACTGACTAGAGAAAACTAATTATTTGTGTTCAGTTTCAAATGTCTGTATTAACAGATTCTCCTTCAGAGTTAGAGAAGCCCCGGTAACGAGAAAATCTTTGAAGGATTTCATTTTATGTAGATTTTTGTAGAACTCCTCACAATAAATAAATCTGACCTTCAGTGGTGGACAAAAGTGTTGGTACCTCTCAGTTAAAGAAGGACAAACCCACAATTCTCACTGAAATCACTTGAAACTTACAAAAGTAACAATAAATAAAAAATTATTGAAAATTGAACAATCTAAATCAGCCATCACTTTTGAATTGTTGATTAACATAATTATTTGAAAAAACAAACTAATGAAACAAGCCTGGACAAAAATGATGGTACCTCAATGAAAGATTGAAAACTATTTGACCAGAGTGACATGATTAGTCCTTTAATTGACATCACAGGTGTTTTATTTATTGTTACTTTTGTAAGTTTTGAGTGATTTCAGTGAGAATTGTGGGTTTGTCCTTCTTTAACTGAGGGGTATGAACACTTTTGTCCACGTCTGTATGTGTCTTCCATTCATTGGAGGTGTGGGGTGCTCGTGCGCGCGGCGGCTGCATCAGCGCGCATGTGGGGGGGGGGGGGCTGCTTTCCATGGGGGTTCTATTCAAACGCGCGTAGCAGAATATCAGACTTCTATCGCGTTTACATGGACTGGAATGCGCGCCGACACAGCCGGTGTGTGAGCCTTAAAAGTCACAGACACGCGCAGGCAGGTGCGAGCCGAGCTCATGATCACGTTTGACAGGCGGGTGCCGCGGATCGCCGCGCGGGGCGAGCTACAGGTCTGTGGCTCGGAGCTTGTGGAGTTCTGGTTAGGAACAGTCAGCACGTCAAAAACATATTCCTCGACATCATATCTGTCTCTCATTCATTCTGAGAGAGACATCCACAGACGGAGCTGGTAGCCCCTTCGACACGCGGCGCAGCGACAGAAACACATTTTTTGATGAGCCGCGAGCAGCAAATTCCCCGCGCGGGGCACGAGAATTTGTCACACAAATCACGTTTGGTGCTTCATGGCTCCTTCTCCGCCCAGCTGATTGGAGGAAGGAATGAATGATAGACAGAGGCACTGGACAGACCGCCGATGTCCCGCCTCCAGAGCCATATACCTCACTGTGATTGGTTTGTTCAGCTCGGCACATAACAACTGTCATTCATATCAGCCTTGCGGGCCGCACGAACAGTAATCTTTCATATGAAGACGGGGGCCGCAAATCATCATCCTGCGGGCCGCAGATGGCCCGCGGGCCGCGAGTTTGAGACCCCTGCTCTAGGGCCTGGAGAAGATCCCATGTAATGTTCCTCTGTGCAGTTTTTACCCACTGAGGTTCTTTCAAATAACAAAAAAAGCCTTTTTGAGCAAAAATACTACGAGATAAATCTGATCTATATATAATGAGTATGACAGGCTTTGGTTTTAGTGTAATAACATGATTGTGTTTTGTTCTCTGTGCAGGTATCTAGATGAGTGGCAGTACATGGCCTGAAGTCAAACATCTAAACTGAACAAATACAAAATTAATCAATGTTTAATATTAACTGCATTAAGTATTTTAGTAAAACCATTATTCTCTTGAATGCTGCTTTTTCTTGCTTAAAATTCAGACAAGTTTCATTTCATGCACTTTATTTTAAATATCACAACAGTGAACTGATGTATTTGCAGGTAATCTGAATACATGAGTGCTAAATGCTTAGCAAACTGACAATTTTCTTTTAGTTTCTGATTGTATGCACTAGGAAATATCTAACATTAGATATCAAAATTCAGGAAAAGAGGGGGCAACCAGATTAGGACCGGTGACCTCTTGATCTGCAGTCAAATCCTGAGCTATAGTCCTGATGCTGTTGTCAATACTAAACATTTGTGTTTCTTTTATTGTGTATCTGTGTAGAGATGGAAACTGAAATGAGTAAAATATTAATAATTTGTTTTAGCCAATACTTCTGTTTTAGCAGAAGTAACAGGGTCGGATCTAGCCAGCCCCTGCTGGGGGTGCAAACAGAGTCAAACAGAGTATCTTGGGGGGGGGGGGGGGTATACTGAGAGGTTGGGGTGTACCATCCTCCCAAGCCCCTAAAGTGTCTCCCTCCGTTCATAATCCTGTTTTTAGAGTTTCTAACATGTCTGTGTGTCATTTTTCTTCTGAAAGAGAACAAATGTAATCAGAAATCATTTTGTTTTTTCGTTTCTGAGTATTTCTCCTTTTAAATCAATCAAACTGTCTTGGACAGACTCTGTTTGAATGAATGATCTTCTTTCCATCAACAGCTCTGCTGCACATGCACTAAACCCTCATCTGTTCCTAGTGTCTAGTTCAGGTTCTGGAGAAGAGAAGATGGTATCTTCACATTGACTGCAGTCAAATGTTATGTTTAGCTATTTATTCTTTTGAGTTTTAATTATTTATTATGTGTATTCTGTGTCACGTTTATTTAGTTAGTTCTTAAAGTTTAGTTTATAAATATTAACCCATTTCAAATATTAGGACACTTTCTTTGTAGCAGATGATAAAAAAATCTCTTTTTGTAGTCATCAGTGTAACAAACAAGCTGTTACAGCAGAAACTATTGATTCCTGTTTAAAAATTGTGAAAAATCCTTTCACAATCCTTTTTATTTTCATCAGAAGGCCAATGT
>NC_050534.1:1711955-1752927 GCF_002922805.2 Oryzias melastigma
GGCAACCGGGAGGAGCGCGGCGGGACAGCCAGCGCGTGGTCGACGGCCGAGGAGTAGAGCCAGGAGTCAGGCAGCGGTCAGAGGGGGAAGCGACACTGGGATTGCAGAGGGGCGTGGTCACGATACACCCCTCTTCGAGCTAAGTACCCCTCTGTCAACTGTCTTTTAGTTACCTGAGTTGTTTTTTATCGCCAGCACCAGTGCTGTTTTTATTGCATGCTCTTATTTATTTTTTTATCTAGTTGTAGTGGTTTTATTTAAGCCTGGTGCTTTTTAGATTCTAAACTCAGTAGTTTTTTTATCTTTGTTTAACAGAGGCTCCTGGCTCCAACAGACTGAAGACGGCTCCCCTTGCTGGACTAAATAAACTGCCTTTTAACCCTCTTCTTAAAACTGTTGTCCCGGGTCCTCTGTCTCCACACACCTCCAGATTCAAAATCAAAGGGAACCTGCACTCTTTACATTAGCACACAGATAGACTACACCTTGTGTAAACGCTGTAATCTGAAGGAGATCAGTGACTGTAAAGTAGTGGTTGGTGAGAGTGTTTCCAGACAGCACAGGATGGTGGTGTGTAGAATGACTCTGGTGGTGAAGAAGATGAAGAAAGAGAGGGCAAAGGCAGAGAAGAGGACAAACTGGTGGAAGCTGAAAAAAGAAGATTGTTGCATGACTTTTAAGGAACAGTTGAAACAGGCTCTGGGTGGTCAGGAGGTACTCCCAGATGACTGGATAACTACAGCTAATGTGATCAGGGAGACAGGTAGGAGTGTACTTGGTGTGTCATCAGGAAAGAGAGTTGATAAGGAGTTAGAAAGTCTTAATTTCTATAGCACTTTTCACAGAGGTCAACTCACAAAGTGCTTCACAAAAGTATAAGAAAAATCAATAAAAACTATACATATTCAATAAATGCAGGAAAATTATAAAATATTGATGGCAGACAGCAACTAAAAGGTTGGGGGAAGATAAAATAAAATTAAAATATCAACTAAAGCTTTCCTAAAAAGAAACATCTTCAGTTGACTTTTAAAACACTCAACAGTCAGTCTGACACAGTGACAATGGGAGACCATTCCAGAGTTCTGGGGCAACCATCTGAAATGCAAGATCAGCTCTGGTTTTAAAACAAGTTTTTGGAACGCTTAAAAGGTTCAAAGCTTCAGATCGCAAGGATCGAGCAGGAGTGCAGGGCTTCAGGTTTGGAGAGAAATAAGTATCACCCCGATTTATGAATGCGTCATTCATGATTTGTAACTCATATAATGCATTCAGTGCCAAAACAAAATAAAAAAATACAAAATACAATTTACTCATGAAAATATTAGAATTACAACAGCTTGAAACTAATTACACATTCAAATATTTAAAAATTACGCATGAATCACCTCTTATGCAAACACAAAACCCAAATTAGTATATGAGTGATGCGTTTAAATTCTAGAACGCTGGGTCATCAGAGTTTTCTTGTCAGCGGTTTTGAACTTAGATTGTAAATAATATCCGGTGAAACTTGACATTGACTTGCCTGAACAGATATTCCTGATAGTTAGCCTAATATAAAAAAATCTAAATAAGCATTTTTAAAACACTTATCCTTTTTAAAAAGCACAATCAACAGAGAAAGCAGGCGGCGGACCCTTCTAAACACCTGCAGATCGTGGGGCTGGTGGGCTGATCAAGCCTCCCCTGTGAATGTTCAGAAGGGCCTCATGCTGCAATCGCTGTGTTCTGCTGCGGACCAGATAATAATAAATATTTATTAGAATAAGTAATTAATATTATTATAATCTTATGCTTTTTTTACAGAAACTTTGATTTCAAAATCACTATTTTCCAAAGTAGTTTTTTTTGTTTCACATTGCTGTTTTTCAGGATGACTTATTTATTTTTATAATGAGCTTTTTCATCAGAATGACTGTCTGTCAATCAATAAAATTGGGTGGGATTTTGTTTTCTCTAAGCATATTTTGTTTAATTAGGAACTTTACAATTACATAGTTTAACATTTTCAAATTATTTATTTATTTAGTTTTGGTTTTAAGCTGCATTTAGTTTTCTTCTATAGCTCAGATTTTGTACATGGTCATTCATAGATAATGTATTCTACATGAGCTCAGTGATAGACCATCCTGGTCCTGGACCACTATCCTGCATGGTTTTGTTGTCTCCTGCTCTAACAAAGATATCAATAGTTAAATGATCTCTTCAGGTTACTCTCAGGTTATGCAGAAGCCTGTTAATCACACACTGAATTGAATCATGTGTGTTGGAGCAGAGAAACATTTATTTTGAGGGGACAGTAAATTTACACTGCTATACTAACTTTAGACTGACTACTGTTCATTGTGTCAAAGCGTTATTTATGCAGTGTTGTCCTGTATAAAGATATAACTAAATATTTGCTGAGATATGAGGGGTGTCCTCACTTTTGTGACATACTGTACCTATTTAAGTGCAATTAACAAAACAACGGATTTAAAATTACTTTTACCTCACATAATACGTGCAGCCAAGATGCACGTTTCTGTATTGCCTGCATATATTTTGAGTGTGTCAAAGGCTAAATGTTGTTGTTGTCCACATGTTTTTAAGTGAAAGTTAAAGACTCATTACCTCTCACCCACGTAGATGTGTGAAACTAAGGTAGTGGCTCGACACCGCAGTGTGATTTTACACAAAACCAGCTAGCACTCCAGAATCCTTAAAAAAAACCTGGATCCACATCAGCTGAAATAATCTGCTCACTTCTTCCTTGACGCATTTCTAACATTCAGACAATTTTATGAAAAGCTGTACACACATTTTTGAGTTTAGTTGCCAACAGAAAAACACCCTGAATGACAACCTTACCTCGTTGGTGGATGTCATAACTGCATTGTATTAAAGTTTTTTTTTTTTTGCTTGTTTAACATTAAAAGTGATGGATTAATAAAATGGTCCTCTCTTGACTTTCCGTATAACTGGTGCCAAAGAATTCTAAAACTGATCTTCCATTTCTTTACAGACTTGAACACCTTTAGAGGGAGAATGTTTAGTGTAAGAGAATGTCCATGACGTTTTCTACGCCATCTTTCCTCTGCTGGAGATTCGGCGACTGATCCATCCTGGTGAAGAAATGCACTTGTATGCACTAAACGGATGCTCTCTTCATCACATTCAACAGCATCTTCACGCCTTCAAAGAAGCCTGGAACCATCATGGACTGAGAACAGCAAACAAACGTTCACCTGCAACTCGTTACAGCTTTGAGTTGTTGTGAATACATTGTCATTCATTCAAGGTCAAATAAAAAAACAGAATATGATTAGAATTTCTCATTATTTTTAATAAGCATGTATACCATGTTTATTGCATTTTTTTCAAGAACTGAACAAAATGATATCCTGATGATAAAAACTTATATGTCAAATAACATTTAACTTTTTTACCCTCCAATTGTTCTGTGCAGATGAAAAATGTGTACTGATCATACAAAAGCATCACCTGATCACAATGAACTCTTCTGTCCTGCACTTTGGCAAACAACCTTGACATGACTGTCTGAAAAAACACAAACAAAACTGCATTGGATCTCAATCAGACAATATGGTAACATGCAGAGTAACTTTAGAATGTTGGAAACATTAAAGATCTTGTATTGTAAAGCACTCCTAAACCAGACCAACACCTGAGTCAGAGGAGGTGAGACAAGCCTGCAAATTCTCCAAAAAATGATAATGTGCAGGAACACACAACACCTCCAAATGGGTGGAAGACTTTAGGAAACTCTGCATTTTTTTTTTTTTTTTTAACTTGTCCTGTCCAACAGCTGAGCCAACAGATGTGGGCTGAGAGCTTCTTGTGTTGGGCAGATTTTACTGTCACAACAGGGATTTATTGAGTATAAACCCCTGTTGTATTTCATGCTCAACTTTATTTATATTGATTAAGTTTTAGTTCTTATTTATTTATTTATTTTTCTTTGTTGTTGGACTGGACGGAAAAAAAGAAGGGGGTGGGAGGGGGAAGGGTCGAACTCCAGGCCTCGAGGGCCGGTGTCCGCCATGTTGTCCATCAACCTCCCATTGAAGCTCCTTATTGACTAAGCACACCTGATCCAGGTAATCAGCAGCAGATAAGGCAGGACTTTTAGAAACCAGCAGGACGCCGGCCTCGAGGTCTGGAGTTTGACACCCCTGACTTACAGCAGGAAATAAAAGATGTTCATATCACCACTTTCAATTTGTGTGAGACCTGGGAGGTCCCAGGACAGGGCCAGCTCAGAAACACTTTCTTCCAGTTCAGTTCAATCTGCTGGATCTTCAAGTTGGAAAACAAAGTCAAAATAGTAAACAATCAGTAGAAAACAGTGAAGTTAGAGGATTAAAAATTAGAGTTAATTGTTTCTTAAAATAAAAGGGTAGAAACGTAAAAAACAGCTGAATGGTGGTGCGGATGTCATTGTCAGGATGATCCGGAGTCTGAATTGTTGCCATTTCAGGGGAGCCTCTAAAAAGAACATGGATGATTGCTGGACGTATTTTACGTTCATTTTATTAACATCCAAATAAAGCACGTCTCCTCTCAGCTTGAGAGTCAATTTTCATTTTTTTTTCTTCCACAAGAGCGACCGCGGTTCTGTCACATGTTCAATGAAAACCGTCCGCACAGCTGATCTCTGCAGCCGGAGATGCCGGAATGCCGGTCCAGACCGCTCCGACTTACTTTCACCTCAGCTCCTATCACCGTGACTGGTGACCAGCGCTTGGGAAAGAGTCCTGTGTCAAAGCCGCTTTCTGCTGATCGGAAGCGCTCTTTTTTGGAAAATATTTTTATTTTTAAAAGGGATAAGTGGTTTAAAAACGCTTATTTAGACTTCTTTTATATCAATTATCAGCAAATCTGTTTAAGAAAGTGGGAAAATATCAAGCTTTACCACAATCTAAGTTTAAATATGCTGATATGAAAACTCTGATGACAGATTACTCTAGTAGTTTTTAAACGCATCACTCACGGACGAATCTCTGAGACGTGAAATAAGTCTCATGACAGATTTGTGCGTAACTGAGGTTTTGTGTGTGCGTAACAAATAATTTGGGTGTAATTTTTTAATATTTGCATGTGTAATTAGTTTCAGGCTGTTGTCATTTTCGTTTGTGCATGTGTAAAATGTATTTTGCAATTTTTTTTCCTGACGCACAAAACACATTACTTTAGTTACAAATGAAGAATATGCACGCACAATTCAAGAATTACGCACCCGCAAATCCGAGTGAGTCTATTTTCTCTCCATATTCAGGAGGTCAGTAAGATAGTTGGGGGTCTGTCCATGCAAAGTTCTAAAAAGTAATGTTAAAATCAATTCTTAAACTAATAGGAAGCCAATGTAATAGTGAAAGGAGAGGGGTGATGTGTGCACTTATTGGCTCCTGATAAAAGTCTTGCTGTAGAGTTTTGTACCATTCAGAGGCGTTTCACAGATTGTTAAAACAGGTAAAAAGAGAATTACAGTAATATAAATGTGATGAAATAAAGGCATGCATTATCAGCTCAAGGTCAGATTTAGATCAAAATGATTTTAATTTAGTCACAATCCTCGAATGATAATAGCATTTTTTCACAAGCTTTCTCGAGTGATGATCAAAAGACATTGATTTGTCGAACCAGACACCGATGTTCCTCACACTAGACAGAGGAGGACAGAGACGTGAGGTGTGTTTTGATTGTGGGAATTTTAGTGTCAGGAGCAAAAATCATGGTCTCTGTCTTTTGAGAGTTGAGAAGTAGGTGATTGTCAAGCAATCAGACTTTGATACTAACCAGACAATCAAACAGAGAAGATAACTTGCGATTATTGTTTTCAGTGAATCAGCAATAGAGCTGTATGTCATCTGTATAGAAATGATAAGAATTGTGCTTAAATTCACTGATAAGTTTCCCAAGAGGAATCATGTACAACATGAATAAAATAGGGCCCAGAACAGATCCTTGGGTGTTACGATCCCAACCGAGGGGAAGGGAGAAAAGGTGTAACATAAAAATAAGAAAACCCAGACTGGAGCACTGTAGTGGTGTGCAGCTTTTTAATTGGCTGTTAGCTGCAAATTTAACATAAATAGAATTTCAACAAAAGAAAACAGGGTTAAATCTATACAAAACAGAAACATAAATTCTCTCCACATGAGAGTCAGACTGAGACCCACCAGGTCTATAAAGTATGCTTACACACACACAAACTTTCACCAGTTTCTGACACAGGCTCTCAGCAATAAGCTCCACACCAAAGTCCACAAGAAAGAGGACTGGAACTTAAAGTTGGAGTTTCACCATGGGTAAGCTGACCACCAGAAAGGGTGTTACAAAAGCTGCCAATGTTTGATGGGGAAGTCAGCTCTTTTATCCAGGTGTGGATCCTCAGTCACTGGTCCTCAGCTGATTGCATGATGAGGTCCAGGTGTAGATGGGCGGGTCCACACTCTGCAGAGCTGCAGCTCTCAGCCAAGATACCTAAAGAAAGAAACAAATTCACTCCAACTCATTCACCCCAAACATCCAAACTCAAGCACACAAACCATACATAAAGAGTGCCGGATACACCTGGGGCCCGTTCCAAGAAGCAGGTTTTGTTGGAACTCTGAGTTCGTGAACTCCAAATTCACCAAAACTCTGAGTTTTCGGTTCCAGAAAGAGAGATAACTCAAACCCGGGAAAGTGGGCGAAACCAAGCCCGTTCCAGAAGCGGGTTAAGTTGAACTCAGAATCAATCACTATGGTAACTGAGTCTGTGAACGAAACCTGGTCGGTAGCAGGTTTTCTTCAGGAAACTTAGAGTTCTCTGTGGTCTCCGCCCCTTTTTAAAGTGAAAGATGTTCAAATATGAGTTCCTCATGAACATTTAGAGAACATTCACATTAGAGACGTCACGTTTTCACCACTCAGAAACCAGAATGACATGTTCATTCATAGAGGATCATGTAGAGAGGAGGCTGATTAATCCAGAGGAAATGTTATTTACGTCGGTAGAGGATTTGGAGGACACGAGTCGACTGACTGCAGTTTCCCTGATTCATTTTTATTTTAGCGATATTATAAATAGTGAGTTTTTCCAGAGACTCGCTATTAAAAAATACAGTCTTCTTTTCCTTATCTTAGACCCTAAACAATTGAAATTATGGAATGTCAAACACCGAGAAACCATCTAAACTCATCTACCATCCTTTCCTTGCGTCAAACATTAGCTCAGTTGTCAGCAATGCTGCTTCCCGCTGCGGAGTTTGCGAGTTCGATTCCCGGCTATGGAATTTGCTTTTACGCTTAAAAAAAGAATTCGGCGAATAGTTTTTAAGTCTTGAGGATTAAAATTAAATAAATAGTTTTTTAACAAATGCCAGGCAGCTACAGTTTCTTTTTAGCGTGCAGTGAGTGTGTGTAGGTGGGGGTGGGGGGGTTACCAAAACTGGTCATTCATGCGATTCCGGAGATTACTGGTTAAATTAGTAACAGATCAAAAACCATTCCTTACTCAACAAGAGACAAAATAACCTTCCTGACATTATTTATTCATTATTAGAAATGATTCAAATAACTGCAGATATTTTCTCTCTGTTCTACCGCTGCAGCTGTGTTGCTTTTCTTGCAGAAAATGTTCTCCTATAGTCGCATATGCTTGAAGGAACTTATCAATTTCCACCGCCGGAAGTACTAAACTCAAATGTTTGCTCCCGTTGCCATGGTGAATCGTGCTGTCTTTGCTCCATTGATCAGGGCTTTTAATGGTCGCGACGCTCGCTCCTGATTCTGGTTCTGACAACTTCAAGTTGATTGAATCAAACATTTTCAGCTGTTCTGAAACCGAAAACCCTGAGTTTGGGAATTTAGAGTCCAGTGACTCTAAGTTCAGGTTCGAACTCTAAATTTGTTGAACCTGCTTCTTGGAACGGGCCCCTGGGACTTTGATACTAACCAGACAATCAAACAGAGAAGATAACTTGCGATTATTGTTTTCAGTGAATCAGCAATAGAGCTGTATGTCATCTGTATAGAAATGATAAGAATTGTGCTTAAATTCACTGATAAGTTTCCCAAGAGGAATCATGTACAACATGAATAAAATAGCGCCCAGAACAGATCCTTGGGGAACTCCACTGATAGCTTTTTTGTTGCAGAAGACAAGGTGTTAACTGTTACATTCTATCACTAAAATAGGAGATAAACCAACTCAGGACAGACCCAGATAAACCATAATCACAGTAGAGACGATCCATTAGAATACTATGGTCATTGGTATCAAGATTTGAGATCTAAGAGAATGATGAGCGTGTACTGACCAGAGTCAGCAGGCACGAGTACATCACTTCCATGAGACTGCTTGGTTCTTTTGAAAGCCAGAGTAGAAGGCATTACAAATATTGTTTTGATCGGAAAATGAATTTAGTTGTTTGAAATTGGTCAAAAATGATTAGGGTCTGAAGGATCAAGATTAAGTTTTTTGAGAATTAGATTTATCATAGCTAAGAAGATGGAGCACATGTGTGTGAACTAGAGGAACCCAAGTGAGGTTAGAGGATGCAGAATCAGGGTGGATGGAGGAAGCTGATTTGCTGGGGTGAGCCCTGAAGGGAATATCCCATAGGAAGAGAAAAAGAGCAGCACAGATATATTATAAATATACAAAATCCTACCAGGAGATTTAGCTAAAAAACACAAAAAATAAAACATTTTCCTTTGATGGCTGTAAAGCATTTCAATATAAATGCTTCACGTAAGACCGTATCCGTGTATTTCCTCTTTTAGCTGTACTCCCACAAAGGCTGAACTTTTTAAAACTAAAAGCCAGAACAGTTTCTTTAACTCTCTTAGGCTTGTTGCTGTGATTAATGATCCGCACAGCCTCTTGTGGCCACACCTGCACTTGGAATTCCTCCTTAAAACCTTATCAGAGCCTTTAGGCTAATTTTTTATTTGCATAATGAACATAGATAATTTTCAACATGCACTCTGTCATTTATTTAATTTGGAAGATTTAACAGAAACAAACTAAATTAGTTAAAGTGTGTGTTTTAGAGTCTGCGTTTCCACCTTTCATAATAAGAACTAACAGTTTGAGTCATCTTTATGTGTCATAGATGTATAATTATAGAGCACACAGGCAAACAATGCATGTTAATATTTACTCTTATGGTGATAAGAAGTTAACGTCAATGAATTGGATGATGAATAAGTTTGATGGAAGGCGACACGTTTACAAATTCCCCTCCACACGCTTTATCCTGCACATCCATAATTGCATTATCTGAGTGCTTATGATGTAACTCAATGAGATGAAATTATGGAGTTTTACGAACAAACCCCAATTTAGCTCACACTTAATGTTTAATGTGAGCATGCATCAATTTCCTCCAATTAGGTGATTAGTGAGATATCTTATTAGGAAGTGAGTAATGACTTGATACAAAGCCGGCTCCAGAAATGTCATGATTACAGTCGACTCAGCAGCGTGTGTGGAAACTGCCTCATAATGTTTTTGCTGAAGGCTCGAGTGTTAACCATATTGCCGTTTTTTTGGTTGTTGTTCTGTTGCATTTAGTGATTTAGGGATAATTGTGCTATTTCTTTCAACTGAAGAAAATATGAGATTTCTGAGCTGTGTTTTTGGGAAAGTGTGAATCCCGTAGCTTTTGGTTTGATAAACGTTTGCCCACAGAGGGTAATTCTCCTGCTGCTGTGCACAAAACTGACGAGTATTCAGTAAATATAACCACATTGTCTTTTTTTCCATGTTAGGCCAGATGACAAACAACAAAACTCCAGATGCAACAGACATTAAAAAAAATCACCTAAGCTTTATTTACAGGAAGAACAACATGAAATAACATTTGTCTTATATTACTAAAATATGTATGTATTTCTATGGTTGAGTCCAGAGCAGAACATTTTAAACAATATGTCTAGTTTAATCTTTATTCTAACATTACTTTAGTACTTTTGGACTTTTTGTTTGACAGACAGGTGACCAGACTTGAAGTAGGTCTAAAAACCTTGGATATTTCATAAAAACGTAAGCGTGATCATCGTAGAGATTTGTGGTTGATTCAGACTCTCAGGTTGGTGCAGATAAAGACAGAATGAGGACGTTTTCTGCAGATAAATCCATCAGATTTAGAGAGCAGCTGCTAAAATTGCATAACAAAGCAGCAGCACATGTTTGAAGCTGTGGGAGTTTCTGGAATCCACCAACATGAAGGTGTAGGATCCCCCAGAGACTGCAGGTCTACATAAACCTTCTAATGACCGCCCCTAAACACAGCAGAAACAGCTGCAGTGGATCTAGACAGACAGACATGAAGACTCATTTTCTAACAGTCTGGTTCCCTGATCAGAGCCGTGCAGCCCTGGATGGTCCAGATGGAGTAGTGGGTGTTGGTGGATGGCCACCATGTCCCAACAAGGCTGTAACGTCACGCATTTCTGAGCAATCCTCTAAAAACCTCTGCTGTGTGGAATCAGCCGCTCCTAAACCCACAAAAACCAGGGGGTTCTCAAGAGCTGCTGTAGACAGTTGAGAATGCCCCCTCCAGGAAGAGTCTGCTCTGACAGCTCCGCCCCAGGCTAACACCAACAATTTCTCTACGGAGCTAGTGGTGATCAGCACAACATTTTGATTTTAAATGTACAATTGTGTCCCAGATCTAACAAGTGTTCCTTACTTTAGATGTTTTTGGAATAAATACCAGGACTACTATTGGAAGATACACAATATGCTCATCCAGCTTTGCAAATTTTGAATGTTTGTTTTTGGGTGAAACACAGTCATGCTGGCGAGGCCGGCTCTAGGATGATGTCATGAATTGGGCGGCACCCACAAGTAGGGAAAAGGCGGAGCCTCTGAGATTGAGGCATCTTACTTCTGGGTAGGAAAAGAAATCACAAAAACAACTCATATTTCATCAACAATTTGCTCTTTAGTGTGCCAATATGATCAAATATATGAATATAGTTTACTCTGAAAGATTTACGAAACATTTCCTCCAAGAAAAATACAATCTATCCATAAAACACATTTTTGTTGGAAGAATTGAAGCAAAAAATACACATGTAGAAGTAAAACAAGCAGGCAGTAAAAGCAAGTACGCAACCGATGACCTAAAACTTCTACGGATGTGTTATAATTCTGCTTAAACGGATGACTCTTTACATGTGGTAAATCTTGAATTGTTAGAGGGGCTGCAGTGAGTAATCTAGGGAGACTGACAGCTGCAGCTGCTGAACTTAAACTAGAAAAAGTTGGAGGACAGAGCTGGAAAAATACTCTTGAATCTCCTATTAAGCTTGTTGTAATTACACAAACCCAATTAATGCCTCAGCCTTTTGTGATCTTCAAAGCCAAGAAGCAGCAAGTGAAGCCTTGAACAAGTGGGAGAAGAGGAGGAAGAAGATTTGAGGGGGAATTAGGGAAAGCCGCCAAGCTTAATGAACAATAAAATTGACAAAACGCTGAAAAACGCTGCGTTTCTTCTACAGCGCTGGTAAATCTGTTGACATTTCATTTGGAGGGAAGCAGCCCCCCCCAGCCGCCACCACCACCACGCACTCCTCCCACCCCTCCTGAAGACAACATTGTGCAACAAACAAATGAGTGGTCTGAGGCAGAAGATGAAAGATGGGTTTACTGAGTCGCCCTGCTGTTCCACTTTCAAGTTAATTAGAAATCACATCCTTTTGTTTCCCCTTCGCAGGCGTTTATTTACTTTCTCACTTCGACCATTAGAACAAATTTGCAACATGAGACACAAATAATTGGATTTGTCACTGCGGCTGTCACGGATTGGGAAGCATTTTGTTTTGATTTTTATTATATTTTCTCGTTTTTTTTCTCTGTTGTGTTGCGTTCAACTAGCGGAAGAGTTTGCAGATTTGCTCATGGATATTTGAGCTAAGTTTTTTGATTTGTGTTTTGCTCGCAATTAAGTCGAGAAGCTTTACAGCGAGACATTATGAAATAATGTTTTTCTTCCTTTAAAGTTGGTCCCCATAGGACCAAAGATAAAACACTTTCTAACCCTCCTACAGTCTGACTGCTTTGGTTTCCTGGTAAAGAAGCATGAAGCCTTTACTGGGCCTCCAGAAGCACCATTATGCAACCAACCCAGTAAGAATGCAGTAATAATGAAACAATGTTAATGCAATATTTTCATTTGAACAGAAATATGCTGCAGAAGTTTAAATTGATGCTGTAAAAATGGCCTTTTGCCCTTTTTTAAGTTGAATTAATTTCTAATTGATTATAAAAAACTATACCAGACAACCTTCTGCAATAATGCACCGCAGGGCTGCCCTTTATCACCGGTTCTGTTCATAGTCTTTATGGACAGAATTTCTAGGTGCAGCCAGGGTCCGGAGGGGATCTGGTTTGGGGACCACAGGATTTCATCTCTTCTCTTTGCAGATGATGTTGTTCTGTTGGCTCCATTGAGTCAGGACCTCCAGGATGTATTGGAGTTGTTTGCAGACAGGATGAGGGTCAGCACCGCTAAGTCTGAGGTCATGGTTCTGGACCAGAGAAAGGTAGTTTGTCCTCTCTGGGTGGGTGCAGTGCTCCTGCCTCAGGGGGAGGAGTTTTAATATCTTGGTGGTCTTGTTCACGAGTGAGGGAAGATCGGAGCGTGAGATCGACAGACAGATTGGAGCGGCGTCCACCATCTTACGGTCACTGCACCGGTCCGTTGTGGTGAAAAGAGAGCTGAGCCAGAAAGCAAAGCTCTCTATTTACCGGTCGATCTTCGTTCCAGTACTCACCTATGGTCATGAGCTCTGGGTCGTGACTGAAAGAACGAGATCCCGACTACAATCTATCTATCTATCTATCTATCTATCTAGTACATGTAATCAAAGAAAAATGGTTTGTACCAGACTGTAGCTCTCATAGCTAATTTCTGTCTGCAGCCCCCAAAACATACAAATACAATAATTAACAATTAGCATAAGATAAAACAATGCAATTACATAAAAGTTACAATTATTTCAAGATAAAAAACGTGAGAGTCTGAGAGTGACAATGCAAACATATTTAGAAATACTACTTACAATGTTGGCATGTCTGTTTTGTTAAAGAATAATGGTTTCATTTCCATGTATAATTTTAACGGCAGTTCATTGCACTCAGTCATTGATTTCAAAGAGAATTCCGATTGCCCCACAGCCGTTCTCCTTTTAGGAGAGGACCTCGTTGATCTGCTGCTTTGTTCTGATGTCAACACAGAAAAGTTTTTGAGTGGTGCAGCCATATTATTTATGATATTAAACAACAGCTGTAAATTTGCAGCTTAGATGTTTTCAAAGCTGAACACTTGTTTTTTTCTCAGTATTTTCAATGACATTGTGGTCATGATTCTCTATCAGGAATCCTAAGTGCATGTTTACAGATTCCAGAGGCTAGATAGTTGTTCTTATTTGTTTGTGACCAACATCAAATACCAACTATTGAAATGAAACATAAATATGCAGTCATGTAGGTTTTGGCTCCTTGGATTGTTAATTAGTTTCATATGGACCTGACATTTGACAGATTTCATTTTAGTGTATGACAGATCCTTTTTTGACTCTTGATGTAGGATCCAAGTTTGGGTCAAGGTATCTCTGAATCATTTACACTTTTAACAATTTCCTCCGTAATCTTATTTTTTTTTATTGAGAATAACATTGTTCATGTTTTTTCCACATTTAGGGTCAGGACTCATTTAATCAATTAGCAATTTTATCCATTTCCACCGATAATTTGACTGCCACTTCAGGGTCACCCGCAGAGAGCCGATCCTCCTTCACGTCCAGAGGAGTCAGTTGAGGTGGCTCGGGCATCTGGCCCAGATGCCTCCTGGACGCCTCCCTGGAGAGGTGTTCCGGGCATGTCCCACTGGGAGGAGCCCCCGGGGAAGACCCAGGATGCTGGTCTGGGAACGCCTCAGGGTCCCCCCAGAAGAGCTGGAGGAATTGGCCGGGGAGAGGGAAGTCTGGGCATGAGGGGAAGAGGATGGATGGATGGTTGGATGGATGGGATAACTATTGACCAGTGGTGTCAGGCTCCAACTATGCAATTTACGAACCCCTCTAGATGTCTTATAGTTTGTTTGCTTTTTTCTTTTTAAACACCTAGGTAAAATTGTATTGATGATCTAAAAAAGGAAAAAGTCCGTAAGCCTAACAAAACCCAACCAACCCTGAGACAATCCCCCCTCCTTAAAGGGACACCCTCCAGACACTCCAAAACCAACCAGCTCCAGCAAGGACAGACAACTTCATGAGCTTCCGCCTTTTCCTTTTTTTATTGGTTGTTTGTTTTTATTGTATCTTCTTCTTTTCCTTTCGGCTTTTCCCTTCAGGGGTCGCCACAGCGAATCAGTTTCCTCCATCTAAGCCTGTCTTCAGCATCCTCCACTCTAACACCAGCCACCTTCATGTCTTCATTCACTGCATCCATAAACCTCCTCTTTGGTCTTCCTCTAGACCTCTTTCCTGCAGCTCTAGACTCAGCATCCTTCTACCAATATATTCACTGTCTCTCCTCTGAACATGTCCAAACCATCTCAGTCTGGCCTCTCTGACTTTATCTCCAAAACCTCTAACATGTGCTGTCCCTCTGATGTATTCATTCCTGATCCTATCCATCCTGGTCACTCCCAAAGAGAACCTCAGCATCTTCATCTCTGCTACCTCCAGCTCTGCTTCCTGTCTTTTCTTCAGTCCCACTGTTTCTAGTCCAAACAACATGGCTGGTCTCACCACAGTCTTGTACACCTTTCCTTTCATTTGTGCTGAAACTCTTCTGTCACACATCACACCTGACACTTTTCTCCACCCATTCCAACCTGCTTGCACTCTCCTCTTCACTTCTTTTCCACACTCTCCATTACTCTGTACTGTTGACCCTAAATACTTAAACTCCTCCACCTTCTTTATCTCTTCTCCCTGTAACCTCACTCTTCCACTCTGGTTCCTCTCATTCACACACATGTACTCTGTCTTACTGCGGCTAACCTTCATTCCTCTCCTTTCCAGGGCAAACCTCCACCTCTCTAACTCCACCTCCACCTGTTCCCTGCTCTCACTACAAATCACAATATCATCTGCAAACATCATAGTCCATGGTGATTCCTGTCTAACCTCATCCGTCAGTCTGTCCATCACCATTGCAAACAGGAAGGGGCTCAGAGCTGATCCCTGATGTAATCCCACCTCCACCTTGAACTCCTCTGTCACCCCTACAGCACACCTCACCACTGTCTTACAGCCCTCATACATGTCCTGCACTGCTCGGACATACTTCTCTGTCACTCCAGACTTCCTCATACAATACCATAGTTCCTCTCTGGGCACTCTGTCATAAGCTTTCTCCAGATCTACAAAGACACAGTGGAGCTCTCTCTGACCTTCTCTGTACTTCTCTATCAACATCCTCAAAGCAAATGTTGCATCTGTAGTGCTCTTTCTTGGCATGAAACCATACTGCTGCTCACAAATGTTCACTTCTGCTCTTAGTCTGGCTTCCACTACTCTTTCCCACACCTTCATTGTATGGCTCATCAGCTTTATTCCTCTGTAGTTACCACAACTCTGCACATCTCCCTTATTCTTAAAAATGGGCACCATCACACTTCTCCTCCATTCCTCAGGCATCTTCTCACCACCTAAGATCCTGTTGAACAACCCGGTCAAAAACTCCACTGCCATCTCTCCTAGACACTTCCATACCTCCACAGGTATATCATCAGGACCAAGAGCCTTTCCACTCTTCATCCTCTTCAAAGCCCCTCTCACTTCACCTTTACTAATCTTTCTTACTTCCTGCTCCACAACCGTCACCTCTTCTACTCTTTGTTCTCTCTCATTCTCTTCATTCATCAACTCTTCAAAGTATTCTTTCCATCTTTCCATTACACCACTGACACCTGTCACCACATTACCATTCCTATCCTTGATCACCCTAACCTGCTGCATGTCCTTCCCATCTCGATCTCTCTGCCTTGCTAGTCTGTACAGGTCAGTCTCTCCCTCCTTACTACCCAACCTAGCGTACAAGTCATCATAAGCTCTTTGTTTGGCCTTTGACACCTCTACTTTCACCTTACGCTGCATCTCCCTGTACTCCTGTCTACTCTCCTCAGTCCTCTCAGTGTCCCACTTCTTCTTAGCTAGTCTCTTACTCCGTATACACTCCTGCACCTCCTCATTCCACCACCAAGTCTCCTTATCAACTCTCTTTCCTGATGACACACCAAGTACACTCCTACCTGTCTCCCTGATCACATTAGCTGTAGTTATCCAGTCATCTGGGAGTACCTCCTGACCACCCAGAGCCTGTTTCAACTGTTTCTTAAAAGTCATGCAACAATCTTCTTTTTTCAGCTTCCACCAGTTTGTCCTCTTCTCTGCCTTTGCCCTCTCTTTCTTCATCTTCTTCACCACCAGAGTCATTCTACACACCACCATCCTGTGCTGTCTGGAAACACTCTCACCAACCACTACTTTACAGTCACTGATCTCCTTCAGATTACACCGTCTACACAAGATGTAGTCTATCTGTGTGCTTCTACCTCCACTCTTATAGGTCACTCTATGTTCCTGTCTCTTCTCAAAGAATGTATTCACTATCGCCATTTCCATCTTTTTTGCTAAATCAACCACCATCTGTCCTTCTACATTCCTCTCCTGGATACCAAACCTGCCCATCACCTCCTCATCACCTCGGTTTCCTGCACCAACATGACCATTGAAATCTGCACCAATGACAACTCTCTCATTTCCAGGGATGCTCATCATCACTTCATCAAGATCCAACCAGAACTTCTCCTTCTCTTCCAGCTCACATCCTACCTGTGGGGCATACCCACTAACAACATTGAACATGACACCCTCCATTTCTATCTTCAGACTCATCACTCTATCTGACACTCTTTTTACCTCCACAACACTCCTAACAAACTCCTCCTTTAGGATAACTCCTACTCCATTTCTCTTCCCATCTCCACCATGATAGAACAACTTGAACCCTGCTCCTAAACTTCTAGCCTTGCTACCTTTCCACCTGGTCTCCTGGACACACAGTATGTCTACCTTTCTCCTCTGCATCATGTCCACTAACTCTCTACCCTTTCCTGTCATAGTTCCAACATTCAAAGTCCCAACTCTCAGTCCAACACTAGTGACTTTCCTCTTCTCTCTCTCCCTACGAACCCGCCTTCCTCCTCTCCTTCTTCCACCAACAGTAGTCCAATTTCCACCGGCACCCTGTCGGTGAACAGCACCGATGGCGGTCGTTGTTAACCCGGGCCTCGACCGATCCGGTATGGATTTCGTAGGTCTGATTCGCATATTTGATTTGGCAAGATTTTACGTCGGATGCCCTTCCTGACACAACCCTCTGTATTTATCCGGGCTTGGGACCGGCACAATGAGACCCTGGCTTGGGCCCCCTCGTGGCTACATTTTTGTTTTTATTGTATATTGTATTAATTGTACAAATGGCAAACTAAACCAATAAAACTTGAACTCCCACAACATTCCAAACGTCCATGTGAATCAAAGATCCTCACAGTAACAAGGGGGACCTCCAGCCAGTTCTGGACACACAGGAGCAGTAGGTAGGGTGTTACCCCTGACTGCCTTCTGTACTTGAACAGGAACAGATAAGGGGTAGACACTACCTCCATTCTGCAGTCAATCAAGTGGCATACTTCACAGTGAGGATGATAATCCGGTGATAGACTTTTTAACAATACATTTTCATCTTTTTGTTCATTTATTTTTCATTCCCCTGGAACTACATGTCCTTCGATTGTGATTGAAGTAATGAGCATCCCTGCTGTTTTACCTTATTTTAAGAACATAATATTCCACAACCATTTTTGCGTCTGTTTACAAAGTACTTTTGGAGCAGAAAAGATGCTCGTTTTGTGATGTTTGCAGCCATCTGTGTATATAGTTAATCCATTAAACACCAGAAACAAAACAGACACTGTGATCTTGTTTAATATATCACAGTTCCAGTGCAATATTGATCCATTTACAAATCATTGTAGCACATTAATTACTGATTTCTGTCAGAAGTCTCCATATTGAACATTCCTTAAAAGAACATATGCAAACTGGATTTCGCATTATTGCACCAATCTTGAATCCTGATGTCTCCATCCAGTAAATCAAGAGCAACATGACCTGCAGACTTTTTGTAAACCAGACTTTTATTGCAATGCACACAATAAAACTAGTTCAAATACAAGTTATTTGTATTCACAACTGAAAGACCCACTCCAATTAAATGGTCTTTTTTGTGTTTTTAACATGTTCTCGTAGCACTTTTCTCATAGTAGAAGACCTATGCCAAAGAGTTCACAATTAAAACTGTTTATTTAATCAGATGCCTGGAAAGATCAGACTGATGACGTAGCTACTGAAATGGGCGGGCCAAAGTCCACTCCGCCCACCATTCTGCGGCATCCACTTGTACATGACTACATCCATGTAGATCTTCATTTTCCTCGCCGGATCTGATCTCAGGCTCAAAACTCTATGGCTGGATTGATCCATCAATGGTTATTATGGCGCTGCTAATGTTAGCTTGATGCTGTAAGCTTTAGCATGAGCACGAGCTCGCGGCGATGGGGCGGGGGCAGTGTTGCTCCAAGCCAACAGACCCGCTTACACACCAGGATTGTATTTTAATGAACTACTGCCACTGTGCATAAAATGTGTCTCTAAAAACAACACGTTTTTTTTTTTTTGTTTTTGTTTTTTAACTTTGGCTAAAAACTTCAGAATCATAATTAAAAGATCGTTAGGAATGATTTTTAATGAAAAAACTATGCTCAGAGTGAGACTTTAAAGTCCCACTCTGATAATCCTCTATTGTAAAACTGTTCCCAGTGGTCTTTTAATTATGATTATACCATTTTTGATCAAAGTAAAAAAAACTTCAGTTTTGGATGGGACTGTCACTGTGGAGTAAGCCCGTCCCCTCTTCCCATCTCCTATCTGTTTCAGACCAGGGGTTCTTTATCACTATTAGAGCCAGATGGTCCAGTTTCTTTTTGGAAAATACAAAAAATATAGTAGCTACTAAAAATATCTATTATCTGTTGAAAATATTAGCATAGAAAACAGAAGAAAGATCCACAATAAAGGGATGAAAGAGGCTGTGTGGCTCCAGAGCCTCAGGTTGCAAATTGCTAGTTTAAAGACTGTCCCACTAGCTTACAGTCACTCACAACCTCAACCTACCATTTACAGTCCAAAAATGTGGTGAGATTCCAGTTCAAATAAAGAAAAAGATGTTTATGGATCTATTTGTCTGTAAATGGATGCATCAGGACGCGGCGGAGCAAAGAGCTTGTGGCCCCAAATTTTCTACATCCCGAATACAATCCATTTTAAATGACATCTTTGTCTGTTCCTGATTCACAACAATTTGAATAAAGAAAGACTCTGAAATGCTATTTTGAGTTGAACTTTCTTTATATATGCCACAAGAACATGTTAAATGTGTCGAGGAAGTGAAAGTCAGTGCAGCTATGAAGGTCCAGATCCTCCCAGGAGTCAGACCACGTCCACAATCAAAGGCCACTTCCTCAGTCCTCAACAGGGCTGTGGAGAGCACCTGCTAGCCTGTCATCCTGCATGTACACGCACGCAGCATGCATGGACGCCCACACTCTGGAACAGAACCAGAGCCACCAGCATAATCAAGGCATAACACTTAACCATCCATCCAACCAGAGCAGTTATGCACAGTGCAGTTCAGCGTACACAGCACACGTAGAAAATGGAAAGTTATGAGGTACGTTGCATTTTTTCTAACTGAAGGCCCCATTGATCTTTCCTGTGTGTAGAATGGATGTGAAGGAAAGCCCAGTCATATGCAGAGGGATGTCTGTCTCCGGGAGACAACTCACTTTGGCTACGGCCCTCTCCTAGTGGAGAGCCTTACCTGTGTGATGCGCACACACGCATACACACACACACACACCCACACATACACTTATACTGCCAAGCACCTTCTAAACTGCTTCATCTAGACCTGTGGACGCATTGACAGAACTTTTCCTGAGCGTTCTTTAGCTTTCTTTTTTTTTCCTGTAGAGACTGGACAGGTCAGTGCAGAACTTGTATATAAAACAGGGTTTGATTCCCAGGGGGCGTGATGGACTTCATCCAGTGTGGATCCCTAGGCAAGACCCTTCAAACTACTGCCTATCGATGTAGCCACAAGGGGGGCAATAATCTGGGTCTCCCTGTGGTGGTCCGTAGCCCGGATAAAATACAGGGTTATGTCAAAAATGGCATCATGCTAAAAGCACCTTTGTGAAACAGTGAAAGCTGATTTACTGTGGCCTCTGAACAGATGTGTCAAAAGGTGAATATCACCTTACACCGATCTGTTTTGAAATCTAAATGATCATCTAAAGTCCCAAACATTACCCTTTGGAATCATGAGAATTACAGATCATTTGATAGTTAAGAGTCCCACTCCATGATCTTCTGATCTATTTTAAACACATTCCTGGTGGTCTTTTAATGTTGATTATGTCTTTTTAGTTAGTGGATACATCAGAATGAAGCAGAGAATCCAAACTGGCCCTCCCATTTCAGTTGCACCGATAGGGGTTGACCCACAGGGGTGCTGTGGGTTGTTGTGTTGTCTGGGCCCATCACAATGTCATGTGACCAGACGGCCTGGTTTACAAACATCTAGAGGGTCCAAGAACAGCATTTCTCTATTTGACAGGAACCCACGTTGGTTGCACAGCTCACACACTCTTTAACTTCCCCTTCACACTCAGCTCCTCTGCCTTTTATGGGTTTCAGGTGAATTGTCTGGCCACATCCATGAAGGAAGTCACTTTAACCAAACAATACAAAACAGACAACAAAACATACAGGTGTCTTGGGAACTACAAAGTTAAATTTGTGTAAGAAAAAAACACATAAAATACCTCACAGCATTACAAACTAAATGGGAATCAATGAAATCCAAACCCCCCCTCTACGTCCCTATGCCTAACCCTCAAACAGGAAGTGAAGGCCTTGGCCACGAATTTGCAATTTGGGCAATAGGAGCCAGAGGTGAGACCCATTACAAGTCAATGAACAAATCCAAACCTATGGAGTAACGTTTGGTTCTTGCATGAAACACTCAGCATAAGTGAGACAAAATGAACCAACCTCCAGGCTTCTTCTCTCACAGCGCTGGTCTGATATTGACAGACTTGGTATCAGAGAATTGCGGGCGGCACAAACCGCAGTTATAAATGTGTCCTTCATGATCATGTTTACAACAGTTGTCACACTCATGTTTGGAAAAGGACGTTAGCCCCACACCACGACCAAACCCAAGTCAGTGACGGGTCAAAGTTCAGCTCTTTAGTGACTGTCAAAAGTTCAATTGGTTGAACTTCCAATGCGATCAGTGACCCCCCACCCCCCACCCTGGGGAAGCCCCCCCGGCAGACCACTCCCATTCGGCCCGGAAGACACAAACGATGTTTTAATTGTCACTCCTTGTTAAAACGCCTTGACATTCAAGCAGCAACAGAGGGAAGGCGGCGGGCGTAATCAGAGGAAATGGAGAGAAAGAGCAAGGGATGAGAAAGGAGAGAACCATGGCAGCCGTTCAGCCACTAAGAGTGCTGTTTGGCTCAGAGCACTGTGCCTCCTTCACTCCCATCGCCCTGTCTCACCGGCTGGGGCATGATCTGATTTGACAAGCGCGCCGCTGTCATCTTGAGTTTGTCCAATTTGAAATTCTAATTAATGAACTCTGCGCCACTTTGTGTTTCTGTTGTTGTGTGCTTGCTCTCCTCCTCCTCCTCCTCCTCCTCTCCCTTCTCTGGCCACTTTGTCTTCTATTTGTCTTTCCCATCTCCTCCCTCCCTCCCTCCCTCACCCTCTGTCTCCTTTAATCTGGGCGGTGTCAGTGGGCAGCAGGTCGCTCTGGGGGAGATGGTTGTCCTGCAGCATGGCGGATCAGTGTTCGTGGCACTTTAGTTTTGTTGGTCTCGTCATTTTAATGAGGAAGCAAATGAGGAGCAATTGTTAACTGTTGACGCTGAGGGCCTTACAGTGGTCTATCGTATTTCTACCACTTCTGGTTTTAGTCATCTCACCTCTAACTGAGGAAAAACATCCACTCTAAAACCACCTCCTTTTTTTGATAAATACGAGTTTTTTCAAAATTGTTGTGTTTCCATTTAGCAAATTTACTATTGCAGATCCAGTTTGCCCAATGTCATAGTGGAACCGCAGCAAATGAGACAAACTACTCAATAAAATTAGAAGTGTGCCATTGTGATATACCGCAATATTTAGTCCTGTGATTGATTCTCGATGGTTCTCACCAAGTGTGAATCTTTTATTTTCATTTGAAGAGGCTGTAAAACGTTATATTAGTCATCCTTTGGTGAGACGTTCCTTTGGAGGGAGATAGTAAGACTGACTGTCGTGAGCTCCAATGTCTCTGGCAGCTACTTGAATTCTTTCATTGTTTTTTCCTGTTCTTTACAACAATTCTGCACTAGGAAGTGTCACTGCTGTTCATGTTTACTATTGTTAACCCTGAATTTTAGAGATAATTTAAATTCAGTTGGTGTCAATGCTTGTCAAACACACAGTATTACTGATTTGCACAAAAGTGTCAATTATTTGTTGCACAAAATAAGACACAATGTTTTATATATTATAATATATGTTTATTATAATTGTGTTTAAGCTAAAAAAATAAATGGGGATGCATTCCCCAAAAACTATCTGTTCTTCTATATAATGTAAGTAATTAGAAATGACTTTTACCAATTACCACAGTATCACAATGTGATGGACATCATGGGCAGAGTATCGCGTATCGCATTGTGAGGTACCCAGTGATTCCCAACCCTAATGGAAATGTGGTGGGATGAATGCAGTCTCATCAAAAAACCTTTAACCTGATCCATGTGGTGTTTTTCCAACAATCTATCTATAATAAACACTACGCTATTAGCGTACCTTCTTAGCCGTTCTCTCTCGCCGCACGCCTACGCTGTACCAAAGTAGCAGTAAAAGGTGTTGAATCTGACGCTGATACAGTCGCTCAGGATTGATCATTGAAATAAAAGTTTGAATAAATGAACTATTCTGACTGTAAAGCATAGGATGTTTTCCTGTCCTCGTAATTCCGGGCCAATGACTGAAGAGATCTTTAGTCACATGGTTTTGTTCACAAGCATTGGTTCAAAACAGAAATCTCCAGTAGACGTCAGTCTGACTACAGAGCAAACACAAGGTTTAGGAACAAATTACCAACAGACTTTTCAAGTCTCCAAACACCCACAGTTTATTTTAAGCCTTGAGATCCCGAGAACGAATTTTCTTCAGGGCTTTTGAAGTTAATTTGACTATTTTCCCCTTTGTTTTGGGTTGCACCAGTTAACAGTTAAACATAAAAATTAAATTATAACTAAAACATAATAAAAACATATTAAAATAACAATTTTAGAAAAAAGCTTAAGAAAAGGGAGGCAAAATTTGACCACGTGGATTCTCCAGGGCTAATTGAAAATCAGTTTAACAAAATGACTTCTTTGGTGTCGTCTGTCCATGTTAGACTTCTAACAAACAAAAAGATACTTGTATCTTTTGGCTTGACACAAAAAGACAGAACAAGTTAAAGTCTGTCTTTTATCTTTTCCTACAACAACATGAACATCTTTAACATTCATAAATTGACTCATGTTTCAAAAAGAAAATCAAATCATGCTTCACTTCTCTCTGTCACATCCATTTCTGTATGCATTTGATCAGGTTTCCAGTCAGAACCTGTACTCTCTGTAACCTTGAAGATGGCTTTACATGAAGCCAGCTTTAGCAGCTGCACAGCTGAGCAGAGATGCTGTTCCCCTGGTTACCAGGTGGTGGTGCTGCCCACCTACAAATGCTGCCCCTCTGGAGGGCCCTGGCTCCACGGAGGGCAGACAAACTCGGGGAAAGTGAGTCTTTGGAGAGCTGCCAGTCATGATGAGAAACCGCTGCAGAACAAATCTATTTCTACGGTCATTTTAATCCACCAACACAACGGAGGCATCGTTTAATCACAACATCATCATCCCCATCACCACTGTCACCATCATCCTCATCTTCATCTTTAATGCCTTAATAAAAATGCATTTTTTTGGTAAATAAGAGCTCATGATTAAACTGAGATTAGTGCGCCTTCAGTCGGACAGTGATGGGTTTTGTTAACACCAGAGTAACACTGGGTGTCAGTTGTGCGTGTCTGACTTTACATCAGCGTTATCCTCCTGCCGCTCATGTTATCGCTCCTGGCTTAGAGTTTTAGGAGACTTTTTCAACAGCAGCACTGCTTAACAGCTTAGAATAAATGGATGGATGGGTAGATGGACGGATGAAGATTAGGCACACACACATGCACGAGGAGATCAGTGTCACTCACAGGGCTTCAGCTGCAAAGCCTGATGTGCTTTGTGGTAAAAAAGCTGTTTTAGTTCTCACCAGTCCTTGTAATAGAGATGCACCAAAATGTCAGGCAGCAGCACTTGTGCGGGCGGAAAAAATCCACTTCCTCTGACCCGTCAGGAAGACGCCCCACTGATCCCTGTTTTTAGACAGGAACGCTCGGATCGAATAGTTGGAACCTGAAGAAGAAAGAAAGAAAAACAGCATCTGTGAGATCTGTTTGGTGCTTTTTTTGAACGACTGAAAAGAGAGAAATCTCTAATAAAGCGTTTCTATTTCACTTGAAGTGTTTAGATCATCCGAATATTTAAGTTGAACTAGATGGTTGCAATATTTATTTTCAGAATAAATACATCTACAAGAATGAAGTCCTTAAATTATACATTTTATTTCATTTTAAATATAAATTTATGAGAAACATTTCTAAATTTACAGGAATAAAATTTTAAAATCAGGAAAAAAGTCTTATTTTTTACGAGAATAAAGTGATAAAAAAACGTAATCTTAATTTAGACTTGTAGAATAATGAGTAACAGTAAATATTATCTGATAATAAAGTGATCATTTCATAGATTATAAGTGGATTTAGTCGACATGTAATGTAGAAAGAGGCAACAAAAGACAACAAATTTATAGTAGAGAAGTATGAGAGTTTCTCTTTGGAAAATTTCTAAACCAAAAATAGGAAAGATTTTTCAGTTCAAAGAGTCAGGATGTGAAACGATCTAAGAAATCAAATCCCAAATAACGTTTTTGAAGGTTAAACTGAATGACTGCAAAAATCCAGCCAATCAACCTGTTGCTTCATTCCAGGAACCTACATTTAGAAACAAACAGGCCTAATTACCAGTGTTGGTGTTATTCTACACTGAATGCTTTGATGTAGACGATAACGTACTGTAAGCTACATGGCAGATATGTACATATGTGCTTAAATACAGATATTTTGAAGGATTTTATTTACTCTTTTTTAATGCAAAAGAGAGTGTACAAGATTGTGTTAAAGATTTCTTGTGTTGTTTCATGGAAAATAAATATAAATAAAATAAAAATCTGTCCATTAATCAAGCAATCAGTGGTCTGACTATCCATCTATTTACTTAACTGTACCCCTTTTGGGGTGATTGGGGGGGGGGGGGGGCACCCCAGACAAGTCATATTGTGACTAAAACTACCTTATTTTAATTCAAGTTTCCTTACAGAATCATAAGAAAAATCCTTGTTTCAAGAAGAAATGTCTTATTTTTACACAGTCTTAGCTTAAGGATTGATCCGATATATCTTAGTTTAAGGAAATATGTGTTAGTCACTACAATTGTTTTTTTTTAAATAAGAATTTTCTTCAGAAAATGCTTTTTTTGCTAAATAAAAGGAACATATTGGGTGTGAAAGTGTCGGTTCAGATTTATCTGACCAGTTTGCAAACTTTTCTTCCAAACTTGAATCTAAAACAAACGAAGAGAGTATGTTTTTTTTTTTTAACATTCCATCTGACATCAATGGCTGCTTGATGCCGATTGGAGGTAGCGGTGGCTGCATGTACGTGCGCCTGCCTGTGAGTGCGTGTGAATGAAATGCAGACGTGGGTCCTGATGGTGAGTAATGTTCTCCGGGCCGGCGCTGGCGCTGCTCCATCATCTCCCTGCCGGTGGGAGTGAGTCAAACGCACACACGCTCTCCTCACTCACACAAACATGCATGTACATTTGGTGCTGACCACCTCGCCGTGCCAGCCAAGTCACCGCAGCGGCCAGCCAGCAGGCCAATAACGGCCTGTTTGTCTGTCCGTGGAGCAGCACAAACCGCAGCAGCAGATATGCTCACACACATTTATAAATACATGAAGTTATTCACTGACATGAGTCAGTGTTGAATACCAGCTCTCGTTAAGGTGGACAGATCTTACCTGTCTTTAAACATTCATGAATCCCTTTTCTATCAAGGTAAAGTGGCATCTTTGAAACGTTAACATCTGTTCTCACATTTTCTGGCTTCTTTATTGCTTCCGCTCTGATGAGAACTGTTTTTTTTTTGTCTTTTTAACATGTTCTTGAGGAATTTTTCTGATGGAGGACATAAAGAAAAATAAAATGAAACTCACCATGTAATGGAAACAGCCACACACAGTGGGACTAAACTTCTTCTAAATCAGGGCATTGATTTGGTGTAGTATAACTTATATTTCTTTATGCTTGTATATTTTATTACATGAGACATAACATTTTATTTATTTGTACACTGCCACTCTTTTGCAGAAAGTCTACAATCTCTTTTAATAAGTGAATGATTGAATATCCCTCATTTACTAAATCAATTAATCCAGTTGGCTTTACAATACAGTTATTTGATTCAAATAAATTGGAGTTTATTTTTACTATCATTATTTTCTTAAATTTGAGCTAAAAATCCACTTTATTTGATTATTTGACTGTATTGTACCACAAAGCTGGAAACAGTATCATTAAAATCATTAACGACCCGCTTCATTGAAAACATTTGTAACATGTTCTTGTTGCATTTTCTTATGATGAAGGACATACTGTGTATTAAGAAAGTTAAGCTAAAAATCTCCGTTTTCCTGGTCCCAGCTGGATCGGGATCAAACTCTACAGCTGCATTGCTCCAATGGATGATGGGAGTTCACAACTCAGAGGTGAAGCAGAATCCGGCCGCTCTGCAGAAACTATGTCCTAGTTTTGATTTGGGCTAAAATGATCATTTTAAATAAAAGACTTTTGGGAACACTTTGAAAATAGTTTAAAAGATGATCAGAGTGGGACTTTAAAGGTGCATTTTAATAATATTATTAGCATGCATAAACATGGTTACATGCTCATCCTGACACGCAAGAC
This sequence comes from Oryzias melastigma, assembly GCF_002922805.2. Lineage (NCBI taxonomy): Eukaryota > Metazoa > Chordata > Actinopteri > Beloniformes > Adrianichthyidae > Oryzias > Oryzias melastigma. The sequence continues at coordinate 1,739,285 of NC_050534.1, forward strand.
AGTTTCACGTGTTTGACATTTGTGTAGCCTGCTAGGCAGTGTGTCCCTCGGAGCAGTTTACTCACATTCTAATTTTATAGTTGCTTTGTGCTGTACAATCATGAGTCTTTTTTTATTTTTTTCATGAAAACTGTCATCTGTGTCAAGCTCTAATGCCTCAGTAAAAACCCGAATCACTAACAAAGATGGACACAAACAAATGTGCCCAGGCATCCCGAATCATCACAGCAAATGAGCACATCATAACACTTAAGTGATGGGTCTATCCATCAGCTGCGAGAGTTACAATGAACCCCAGGCATGTGTGTTTTTGTGCTGTGTGCGCGTCTGCGCCATCATCCCGTCCCCTTCCATCATTTACTAATCAGATATCATAGTTTGCTCCGGCAGATTATTGAAATATGTCGGCTGGTGTTTGTATCACTCCATCATGGTTGACTAAATGGCGATGTGACAGGCATGAACAACCCACCAGACGTGACGATGTGGGTGTGCGAGCTTTGGCAACGTGCGTTCTAATGATGCCGTGTGGAATCTGCGATGTATGGTTGCCTCAGAGCGCGGATGAAACAGTTAAACACGGTAATTGCCGTTTACTCTCAGCTGTGCTTGTGCTCCCACGGGAGAGCACAGCACTTAGCTGGTGCGCTCGCACGTTCCTTCAGAGGAGTCGAATTCAACCTCCTCTGTTAATCCAAAAGCCACTGCATGCATGTGACCCCTTTGTGTTTTTATGGAAAAACAAACTCATTAGTACTCACTCTCACAGCTTCTAGTAGTTGTTTGTCTTTAATAGTTTCTCCTTAAACATTACCCACTAATTCCGTTAGAAGAACTGATTCTTTTTGTGCTGAAACAAAAGTTTCAATCATTTTCCTCATAGACAAACGTCTGATGACGTCTGATGTAACTGTGATCCTGCACAGCAAAAACACAGACCGGCACATGCAAGGAATGCAAAGTATGATGTTTTTGTGCAAAAATCTGACTTTTTTAGATGGGAGTTAGTGGCATCTTGCTTCTGTGTGGCACCAGCCTCTAGTGGTTGTTTTAGGAACTGTAACAGTTAGTACAGAAGGTTTGTGTTTGTTTTATTGTGTGAGTGTTTAGTAAGCATTCTCACTACAGTGATCCTCCTGCTCCTTTCCGTACATTTTTCAGCATGTAAAAACTCAATCACACTTTCACTAATCTTGGTATCAAACATTCAGCTCGTTCAGGACATTAATGCTTATATTTTTGGTATTCATAAACTTTATGGTTTCTGAAATATTGAACAAAATATGCCTCATAGGAAATGAATGAGAAAGTCTTCATATTTAAAAATTTTAAGTAGATTAACAGCGAACCTTTAAATATATTCATGGGCTGTTTTCATAGTTTACATAGTACTTTATATCTATTTATGACTAGCTTTTCTGGATAATTTGGCATCGACCGAGGTTTTTATAGGCGAATTTAGAGCTTAGCTTCTATTTTAGCAACATGCTAAGGGTTTTGACTAATTCAGTTTATTTAGGATTTTTTTTGGCTATTTTGGACTTTAGCTAAGATAAGTATGATCTCGATATCTTCAGCCATTGCGTGGTCTAAAACTTCATCATTTGCTATGTAATCGTCCCATTTTATCTTCAGGACGAATCTGAGATGCTGCTGGATGGTGATTAGCTTTTTTATTTGAAGTTTATATAAAGTCAAAGTCTTACTTGTGTGCACCATCACTGGAATGACACATTGATTACACTCTGAGCTTTGTTTCTGTTGTGAGTTCCCTGCAGTTGAACATGATCTCTAAGCCTTCCTATAGCACTGGAGGCAGCTTGGATAAGGTAGTTCACTTTCAGTTTATCCCTTTCGGTGTCGCCACAGCGTAACAGCACCCACTGTTTCTCATCAGTGATTTGTCAGAGTTTTTACGCCGGATGCCCTTCCTGACACAACCCTGTACTTGAGGGGCACAGGGACCCAGTTAGGCAGCAGCGTCAAGGGTCTTGCCTAAGGACCCAATCTGGGTGGGGATCAGTGGACAACCCTGGGAATCGAACCCAAGGCTCCTGCGTGCCAGCCCTTCACCTAGCCCACTGAGCCACCCAGCTGCTTGGATAGTTATTTCTTTATCTAAATTACAGCCGTTGCTAACGTAACTACTAAGGTATTTGAAGTGGTCTACCTGTGTCAGTTTCACATAGAACTCTGTGTTCTCTCCTGTGCTCATGGTCTCTGTCTTTTGGGTGTTGATTTTTTCTGTGCTAGTGTGTTATAGGAGTGCAGGAGATGTTGAAGAGAAGAGGCATCATTGGAAAATACTGCAGTGTCGTCAGCATATGGGCTTCTCTTCTATAATTGATTGATACCTTGGTTTTGGATTTTAGGCGTTTAAGGTCAAAAATGTCACCTTCATATCTGAAGCGGATCTTGATACTGTGTGTCAGATTTGTGTTTTTGAAGGCAAGAAGAAGCAGTACAGCTGCATATACTCCAAACAGGGTTGGGGTGACTTTACACTCCTGTTTTACTCCACTGTTGTACTTGATGGGCTCAGACAGATCATTATTGATTATTAGTTGTGACTGTACATCTGTGTATTATGCCTTTATTACATGGGTAAGTTTAGGAGGGCAGCCAAGCTTTTGTAGAATGGTGAAGAGGAGGTCATGATTCACACAGTCAAAGGCCTTATTGAAATCAGTGACGGGAATGTGTAGGTTCTGTTTATGTTCTCTGCTTTTCTCCATTATTAGTGTGAGATGCCATCGACAGGACTTCTGTTTTTCCTGAAAACTGATTGGGATTCTGGTAAAGTGTTGAAGTTGCTGTAAGAGAATGTCTGCAAAAGCTTTTCCAACGACACTAGGTAGAGAGATCCCGCGGTAATTTCCTCATTGGCAGCAATCTCCTTTCTTGAACAGGAGGCAGATGTTGGCATCAATCCAGTCAGCTGGTAAGTCTTCAGTTTCCCATAGAAGATTGAAAATAGACAACAAGACAGATTGTAGAGAAGCACCTCCATGTACTAAGATTTCTGGTGGAATTCCCTCTGGCCCTTGACTTTTTCTGAGTTTGGTGTTGTTGATAGTTATCTCAACTTCTGCCATTGTTATTGGCTCGTCAAGTTCCTCAAGAGCTAGGTGTATCTGTATCTCATCAAGGATATCCCAGTCAGTGTTTATTGAGGAGCTCATTGAAGTGCTCAATCCATCTTGCTTTGATGTCTTCTGTTGATCAGAGAAGGACGCCATCTGTTGATCTCACTGGATGGAGACTTCTAGATTTGGGTCCAAAGGTACTGTTGAGAATTGCATAGAATTCTCTGTCTGACCTCACTCTTATCTCCATATAGTTTCTTATCCTTGAGAAGTCTTTGAATCACGTCATCTTGATCATCAAACCAATCAGCGTTCTTTGTCTTTCTCTTCAAAAACGTGCTTTGCAGCATCTTGCAGCACGAAGCATCCCAAGATTGATCACATCTGGGGAGTGCTGTGTTCAGGAAAAGTTCTAGCTTCTCTTTCTTTTCAGCGTTTACTGAGGTCTCTAGTCTTGATGGTGATTTTATTTTCCATCTCTTTTTGATCATGAGGCAACATTTGGTGATAAGGAGTTTATGATCTGTAAAGCAGTCAGCTTTGGGACTGACCTTAGTCATGTTGATGTATTTCCTGGCGTTTCTGTCGCCAAGCACGTGATCAATTTGGTGCCAGTGGTGCTAATTTGGTACGTATAACCTTATTTGCAACACATAAAAAACAAACTGATAATGCGAAAACAAACATTACTGTGCTTACGCTAACTTTTGACCTTGTAACATGTAAAAAAACACAGTCTGACACTGCTACATGTCAGCCACGTTAGAGTTTTTGAATAACACTCAACCAAACATTTTGACAGAGCAGTGTACTTCTAAAGATTGATTTGACATCAGTAGATACAGCCAGAAATAATGCATAAATATAAGGCACTGTGGATTATAAGGAACACTGTTATTTTTAAATAAATCAAAGCTTTTAAGTGTGAAAAATAGGGTAGCTAAAGTTTTACAGTCTCATTGTATTTGTATTTTCAGTAAGTTTGACTGTGTTTTGTGTGTGGAGCAGTGGTGATTAGGTGATCTGTGCTCTATGTATTCTCCATAGAGGAATAAAGTGAGTATTTATCCTGAAAAAACAACAGCACACAAAGAGTCCTTTGACAAGGCGCTGCATGTGTGTTTGGGCTTGGGGAGGGGGACGGGGTGCCAGTTCAGGTCTTGGACCCTCTGAACTCCCCTCATCTGTGACCCACTGCTAGCAAAGCTCGACAATACCTTGTATGTGTATAAAGACAACATTTCTCAGCCTGCCTTGGACAGAATCAAAAAGCTAAAGAGAGAAGTCTATTTTCACACAGGCTTGTATTTAGCGACACAGTGGTGGGGCTGTTAGCAAGTTGAGTGCATCTTTGTTGCCCCGATCAGTTTAAGTGAGGTTTTTGTTGCATTCTAGGAGTTATTTTGGTATTGCGCTGACATTTCTTTCCATTCATTAGTGCTTTTCCACAGAAAATGACTGAGTTCTTACAAAAACGAAAACAACCTCAGTGGCTCATTTTAGCTAGCTGCTAGCTTAAGTGCAAGATGGTGCATTGAGCCAGTAGCAAGTTATGCCGAAAAATAAAGGCAAAAGCAAAGACAGGAAAGTGTTTCTTTTGTCGTAAGGGCACAAACACAACTTCAGCTGAATGCTAGTGCTCTCCTGAAGGCTCACACAAGAAACTTTTGTTGACTTTTATATCCCATGGAAGTTGTGATGAATACTTATTTGAAACAGCCTAGAAAGATAAACAAGTTTTACTGAAATGTAGTCTCTGTAAGTTGTTAAAATCAGGTAAGTTTAAAGATGTTGCATTTAAAGTTTTCACACTAAAAATAGTTTCAAAATTGTCTTTTTGTTGCCACCTGAAGTCAACATTTAAAGTCAATTGCATTGTGCCAGTGAGGCCTGGTTTAAAAAAGGTTTAAAAGTGCAGTTGATAGGTAATGTAGCATCCTTTTCTTGGACTGAGACGGCCTTCCAGGTAATTCTATCCGGCCCCCCAGATCATTTTAGTTTATTGTTATTAATGACCCGATGTTATCTTGCACTAAGTTCTAACTTGTATAATTTTGACAAAACATATTTTTATGGAGAGTAAAATATTGAAAGTTATTTAAGGTTAAAGTTGATTTATTCTGGAATAATATTCTTGCCTTTTTCTTATTCATAGTTATATTACAAAGTTATGGTTTTGAAGTTTTAAAAATTGGCATTCTGCTAGCTTTTTTGGACTATTTTGGTATTTACTAAGATTTTTAGGCTATTTTGGAGTTAAGCTAATATTTCAGCTACATGCTAGTTGTTTTAGCTAATTTAGGCTTTTAAAAAAGGATTTTAGGCAAATTTGGCATCTAACTAATACTTTAGCTGGCTATCAATTTCAGCATTTTCAGCTATCAGCTTCAGCATCCTCAGCCATCAACATTAACATCTTCAGCGGTCAAATTCAGCTTACAGCATTCACACTAGCATCATCACAGCTAATGCTATCTATCTAGTTCATAATAATGTTAAAAAGTTATGGCTTTAAAGTTTCAAAAGTTTTAGAGTGTTTTAAAATGTTTGTCCTGTTTGGCCCGCGATCTAAGGTGTGTTTTGGAACCCTAACTGTTAGCTGATTGACTGAGACAAAACAAGAGAGGCATTAAACCTTGCTTTGACATAAATAGCTACACTCCCTCCTTCTTTCAGCACGATAAACATTGAACCCGTGTATGCTAATATCTTCATGAAGTATAGATTTTGAAAGATTTAACCCAGATTCTGACCATATCTATCTTCGGGAGTAAACTGAGTACAATGAGGTGAATATATTTAAAACCAGACAGTGATTTGAAATCAGTGGGAGTTGGAGTTTTGAACTCAGGCCCAGGTTTGGTTATATATTTTCAGATAAAAGCATAAGTATTATAATTAACAATCTCTCATCTAATTTTGAGTTACTATGCTGATATGTTGAAGCCACATGAAGACCTCTTTTGCGAGAACAACATAAAAATTGCATTCAAAGCAAAGACACTTTGTATATTGGGTAGGTATCTAGATCGAGTTGACAGCAGGTAAAATACCTGGTCCACTTGAATTGGTGGTAGGTCTGACTTTTTATGGGCCAAAGCAAACGTTTCTTTGTAAAAAATATTAGGGCTGTCAGATTTGTTGCATTAATTACGCGTTAATTTGACATGTGCGTGACGCCGACAATTTTTTTGACGCATTAATCGAAGATTTTCTCATACGTGCCTTTCCACAGCGTGCAGGCGTCCCTCATCGCCCTCTAACTCACCGGCTGCTCTCACTAGATCACAGGCGGGTCTCCAACCACCGAGCTGCTAGCTAGAACCGGCCGGCGCTAGGACCTGGAGAGCTCCTGCACCCTAACCCGGCTCCGGTTCGCGTCCAGTATCACGTCTGGTGGTACCGACTCGCGTCCAGCGCCGCGTCCCGAGAGCTGCGGACCCCCGACATTCCGAACAGCAAGCGCACCGGGGGACGTTTTAAATGTTCTGGAGGTTTAAGCGTGATCCAGCCCCAGCATAGCGGTCTGTCTGCCGGCATATTCATGGCGTGAGCTCCGCTGGACACGTCGCTGCATCGAGCTGCAGCCAGAGAACGCGGCGGCAGTAACAGACTGTCAAACTATCCACAGAGTATCCCGCTTTTCTCAGTCTTTAATGTTTTAAAAAACAAAAGTTAATTGGAAATGATAAATCTCTATTTCATTTATTACTGTAGTTCAGCAGAGGAGGAAAAGATTTGGTCCTGACAAAAAATGAACATGAAAGTGTTATGGAAATGTTATTTTTGATGTTTTTTATTTTATTTTACTGAACGTTGATTGAAGTTTAGAATTTAAAATGCCCTTCACTTGTACTTGGGCTTTTGTTAGGCATTTGATGTTACAGCCTTTTATTGTTAAGAAAGTTTATCAGAATATAATGTTACAAAATAAAGTATTTCTGATGAAAACTATTAATTTTACCATTCTTGTTTTCATAATTAATGTAGAACTGCTAAATTCTACGAAGCACACATTTTTTTCCTAAAAAAAGGCCACATATTAATTTGCAATTAATCGCGAGTTAACTATGGACAAACTGCGATTAATCGCGATTCAAAATTTTAATCGCTTGACAGCTCTAAAAAAATATCTTTACTTAATAATAAAAGATTCTTAATGTGACTCAATATTATAAATTACAAGACTAACAATTAAATATTAATTAAAACACAACATTGTGCAAATAAAAAGTGAGTTACTTTTGTATTTCTCAACCTTTTTAAAGATGCAGCCAGCCAACCCCCATCCACCCACTGCTACCAGAAAAGATCAAAATGCTGATGTTCCTGCAGGATGACCTGTTTGATGATCATTGTGAAGTTTTATTTCCACTGTTATTGTTCTTCAAAATGAGGAGGACATTTGATATTCTCTGCATTTTGATTCTTAATTGAAGCTTGGTTCATTTAGGTTATTACTTTAAAGTGTTTGTTATTAATACAAAGACACTTTGGTAAATATTGATAATTTAATTTAGGGTTTCGAATGACGTTACATTTGTATAATGTGTTTTCATTTGTTCTGAAATAAAAGGTTTTCATCTATATAGTTTGTTGTCTTCTCCCTCCTCGTTTTCACACTGAAAGTACCAATAAGAATACAGATAAGAATACTGGATTGATAAGCAGTATTGATAAGAGGGGTAATACTGATAAAATCTTACCAATGCCCATCCCTAGCCTTCTCTAAAGGCCCGGTCCCACTGGCTTTCACTCCATATCACAGCTGGAGCACACAAGAAATGTCATCCTCGTGGTTCAGACGCTGTTAGCAGTGGACTGGCAGTACAACAGCTGAGATGTGGCCGCGGAATCGACGTGCAGAGAGAATTTTTGAACTGCACAAAAATTGAGACCGCGGGTGAGTGTGTGTGGTACCAGCGGTACAGCTGTGAAGTGGCCGTGGAACAGCAGTGCTGCAGCAGTTTCAATGTGAGATCGGGACATGGAGCGGACGCCGGCACACGGGCTTGGATGACAAAATTTTGCGTTCGTGCACGGCTGTAGCACGGCCGCTTCCCCGGCATGTCAGCGTTTGTACCACTGCTTACAGCGTCTGTTTAGCGGCTGAGCGTGGGAGGACGCACTTACACCCGATAAAGCTGTGCTCTGGCAGTGGAGCGGCAGATGAGTACCAGTGGAGTGGAGTCTGGCGTCTGTATCACTGATAATCCACAAACATGCATAAAGTTAGCACGTCTAAGCGCGTGTGGCAGATTTTCCTAAGTTTTTACCCGTGATATGGCTGTCAAATCCTGTGGGACCAGACCTTAAAGACTTCTGTAGATGAATAAACAACTTGAAATGTTAACTCAGTCCATGTGACTCAGCTGACTCATGTTGATAGCGGAAACAATAAAAGAGTTACTATAGTTTAAAAACTGGGTGTAGATGTTGCCAGCAACATCTTTGGTTTTAATGGGTTCAAGACTAAGACCCCAGAAGCTTCTCTTTGGTCTCGTGGTCAGTGGCGGTTTTTGATATAGGCGGTCGCCCAGGGCGACCTTTTCCAGGGGTACGAACGAGGGAAAAAAATATTTTATATTTCTTTTCTGTAATTTGAATAGCGAAGCTCATCTGCTCTCGGTGTCTGAGGTAGAATTTAAATGTCAAACATCGCCCTCTGCTGTGCATCATTCAAACTGGCACCTGCGCCATTCAACCCTCACCTCATTGCGGCACACTGTAGAACATAAGTCAAAAAATACGGGGGGGGGAACAACCCAACTGATGGTTGGGTTAATGACACAAAGATAATTGGGAGTATTTTTCAGTCTAACACTCGTTTGAAGCTCAAACTCACCCTCACCTCACCAAATAACAGATTGATGTTCTTACTAAAGGCCATTCAAACAATAGGTTTTCCAAGTTTTGTTTATTATTTTGTACAGCTCTTCCCTGAGCTGTAAACTAAATGTAGACAAAAATGTTCCTAGTGAGCTAAAGTGCACGTGATGTTGCACTAGAACACACCTTGAGCACCTGAAATGTCAGATTTCTATTCATGCTTCTCATCAGTTTAGTTTCATGGTTTCCCAGTCACCACCAGTGAGCTTTAAATTTGAATCCCGAAATGTTCGAAATGGTTTCAGCCTGTCAGCTAAAAGTCGTAAATTTGTTTAATCCTTCATGTCTCACAATTTTAGGAAGACAGAAGATTATTCCAATTTGAAATAAGTCAGTAAGAGAGAGTGAAAGAAAACATTTTTTTTTTTTACATTTTGGTTTTTAATGCTCCCACATGACACCAGATTAGAAATATTGATGGTACAGTATAAGAGAGCTGGACTGAGAGACCCCGCCCCCCTGGCGTTTCCAACAGGAAGTACCTGCTGGGCCCAAGAAGCCAAAATCCAATAGACTTCTATAGATAAATAAACAGCTGTTACTCAGTCACTCTATTGGTCGGAAGAACCATTCTGGATCTGATATATTTTTTAACATCTTCCGAACCGTTCATGAATCACGCCATCACCATCTGATGGAAACAACCTCACAGTGGGACTAAACAAAATCAATTCTCTACGAGTTCAGGACATTGATTTGTTGTTACACAATGCAGACTTTATCACAATTATTGCATGAAAAGGTCACTAACGGATCACAGCCATGATATCATATGGGAAAATACATTTGTTATGTGTAAAAGACTCACTTATGTGCAGAAAGTCTAGGAAGTCTCTTTTTCAATGATTGAAGGATTGAAAATCAATGAACTGAATCATTTAATCTGATCCAACTGGTTGTTTCATTGTGAATTCTGTCCACTTGGTTTGTGATATATCCCACATCATTTAATTTAATGAAAAATAGGTTCATATGGAAGAAAATACATGTAGGTTTAATTCATTAATTTCTACTTTTTCCTACTTGAAAATCAGTTTTATTTGAGCATTTTGCTTTACTGTTCCACAAAGGTGGAAACAGCATCACTGATATTACTAATGCTTGTAGTGGAAACAAAGATCAAAGTGTTTTTCTAATTAAAGCTGCAAAGGATAATTGATTATATGAATCAGAATGAGATTGGACGATTAAATACTTGATTTAAATCAGGTTTCTTTGAAGCTATCCTTCCAGGAAATACCTGACAAGTGACATATTTCTGTGGTGCTAGCATGTTGTATACGGTGTAGATAAGTGGCGGCCCATACAAAGCTTTTAAAATGTTTACTCACATTTGATTCCACGTACTCTCCTTTTCATAATTTCTCCTCCCATCTTCTTTCTGTAGCTTCTGTCAGGATGTAATACTAGGTTGCACCAGTGTCACCGAGTGTTAATACCTCAGCTGTCACCACAAAATCCCACGTTTCCTTCCTCTGCTCCTCTCCAAGCCCTTTACATCAAAGGTTACCACGGCTCCGTTCCTCCTCCCCTCTGATAAAGACAACTATTAGCAAAAGGCAGCCAGGCAGAGAGTCAGATAGAGAATAGATGCTTTCTATTTTCCCCTGAGATCAACTCCGTGCCACACATGGACAGGCACACAGGGGGATTATTTGGGAAAATTCCAGGGCATTTGTTCCAGAGTGGCACTGCAGGCCCCTGAACGTCAGTGATTCAGCTAATGTCACTGTGTGAAAGCATCAATCTGTCAACAAAACCCTACTTTGTGGGTCAAAAGGCTTTCAGCATTGCTGCGGACGACAGGGAGGTGTGTATATGTGTGTGTCTATGGGGGGGTTGGGGGGCTCCGCGTTTCTCTATTGAGTTAGAGATGGAGGCCTCCAACCAGACTGACAAGAGAAAATTATTACCATTACCTTGGAAAGCCAAAGAAGGAGTGAAGAAAATGTTCTTCTGGCAGAGGAATAATCAAGGTTATTTCTTCTACAGGATACCACTGCTCCCTTGCATTATCAAAATTGATTGTGCCTGTAATTTTCAAGGGAGAGGCACTAAGAAAGAAGCAGGTGCAGAAGGGCCCATTGTGGTGCCAGCCCGAATCCAACACTCTGATATTGTAGCCGTTAAGTGGCAATTTTGTTGAGTTGTCAATAGCTGTTTTTCCTCTAGAAAACCTTTCAAAAATGTTTAGCCACACAGAATCACATCAAATATTTTATATATTTGAACCTGTTCCAGTTTGTGTAACCAAGTTTTACCACTCTCAAAAGACGGGTCATTTTATCATGTCTGCGGTCGTAATGTCAGACATGTCTCCGTCTGGTTATCGTTGGGCTTTTGTCTGATACGTCTGTTAAGGTATTCTTTCAAAATGCAGGAGACTGGGGTTGGTGGGAGAAACTTAAACATTTAACCCTTTAACACCTGAGGCATCACTGGTAACGCTCGCACCGCTTTTATACTTCACAATCTACTGGAATTATCGTGTTAACGGTTGAAAAGCTACAGCAAATCAAAGAACATCAACACTGGAGCTCCGGTGTTAAAGGGTTAACTGAAGGCTAGCTCTGTAGCTACGATCACACCGCCATCAGAAAGTTCAAATTCAAATTCAAATTAATTTTATTTATATAGCACCTTTCCAGTTAAAAAACAGCTCAAAGTGCTGTACATAAAACAAATAAAAATACAAGAAAAACTATACCCCACACATGCAATAATATAATAAGATAAGCCCCTCATAATTATAAAAACAGAAACAAACAGATAAAATAGAAAAGCAAGCAGATCACAACGGAATAACCTGAAGGTTCTGTCCACCCTGTCCTCCTATTGGCTGGAGTGTCAGCATCTAGGCAACATGAGGACGTCCCGCTCATCCCCAGCACCCTCCAGCCCAAATCCCCCAGCCCCCCGGCCCAGTGCACCCAACTGGGCACACAAAGCTAGGGAGCTCAGGGGACACAGAACAAGGAAGGCCAGAGGACAAGCAGGACCATCCCCATGAGCCCGAACACACACACCCCAGCCGAGAGTGAGAAGACGCTCGTATACAAGTATAAAGTGTAAAATAAATGATAAAATAGACAAAATATATAAAACAGATAAATTATAAAAGTATAAAAACAACTATAATGTAGTGTTATAAAATATAATATGTTAATACATAAAAAGTAAAACTTTTAGTAAATGGCATAAAACAAATAAATACATAATAAGATACAATAAAATATACACATAAAATCCTAAATCCCAAATACAATCTACATAAAAGCTGAATTAATTAGTTGCGTTTAAGTGACTATTTTCATTAAAACGTCTATGGAAATGCATTCAAAACTCATGCTCATCCATCACTGCGCACGCTCTTTAGACACTATTTGGGCTCTACTTACTAAACTCGTCTAATGAATATGTTGAAATTTGAATGATTTGCACTGAAATTCACTTTTCTCCACTGGAATTGTGTTAATTGTGTAGTTCAAGGAACGTGTGTTATTTTGCTGTGGCCAAAAATGTCCCCGGTGTTAAAGGGTTAATAAACCCAAAGCTTGGAGGAACAAGGCTGGTCATCAAGCAGATGACCTGACAATGACAAAAGTCTGAGGACAAGAAAACCAGCTGTGGATGACAGGAGACAACCCAACGCATGACCAACCACATCCAACTAAACTGTACAATCCTCAAAACAGATGTGTTAGTAACAAGCGAAGAGGCAAAACAAAGATTTATTTGACGACAAACACCAACTGCATCATCCTTTAACACTGGAGATGTTACCGCTGACACATAAGTAATGCACGCTCTGACATATCGTAACATTTTTACGATTAACATGAATCAGCTGATTGATTGTATAAACACTTCACTGCTGCTTCAGAATCTGTTAGAATTGCATTAACTGGGTAAATGGTTGAAAAGTTGCAGGAGTTGAAAAGTATGGACTAAAGCGGCAGTTTTAAAGGGTTGGCAAACGAGCAAAAATAATGCCAGACCAACAAACCCACACACACCTCTGCTCTCTGGAGGTACACTATCTGTGACAGGAAGTCCCGCGCAGGCACTTCCTCTTGGTCCTCGAGACAATAGCTATTGTCGCCGACCGCAGCGCTCCGATACGCCGTGACCTCACCTCCACGTCTGAGCTGACAATAAATCCTCCACCTTAAAATGGAACGAGCGATGATAGATTAACAAGGTATCGGCGCCCGAAGTGTAAAAAAAACAACTGGGTCCCAAATTGGTGAAAGACGCAAGAATGCGACAAATAACAAAAAAGCAAATTGTTTGGTTTCGTTCAGTCATTCAGCAGAACACCTCACAAATGAGGCGTAAAACAAGAAATGATTCAGTCGCCGTCAACGTGTAAATTAAGCGCTGTGGGAAAATAACCTAAGCTGAAAGAAATGTCAAAGAGTAGATAGTGCAGAGGAAGCTTTGGCTTCAATTGTGGGAGGGAGCTGACTGAGCATGTGAGAGGAGAGAGCTCAGTCCCTCATTTGGGATCCCAGAAGAGTTTAGTTTGGGATCTTTGGCTGAGCGGAGCAGGGACCTGCAGCCACTGATCACCAGCAGAATGCAGTGATGGTAGATGAAGCTGGATGGGTGGAGGATAAATGGATGGATGGATGGATGGAAACATGGATGCATGGATGGATGGATGGA